>NW_027464219.1:0-142500 GCF_050947455.1 Rhinoderma darwinii | reverse complement strand
ACCGCAAAAAACAAGCCCTCGTACCGCTGCATTGAGGGAAAGATTTAAAAATGACGGCTCTTGGAAAGCGACGATACAGAAACGAATAATTTTAGTGTTTTTATTGTGCGAAAGTCGTAAAACCTAAAAAACCTACAAAATACACATGTGGTATCGCCGTAACCGTACGACCCATAGAATAAAGGTAACGTGTTATTTACGCCGCACAGTGAACGGCGTCAATTTAAAACGCTTAGAACAATGGGGGAATTTCAGGGTTTTTTTTCTATTCCCCCCCCAAAAGAAAGTTAATAAAAGTTAATCAAAAAGTGATATGTACCCCAAAATGGTGCCATTAAAAAGCACAACAAATCCCGCAAATAACAAGTCCTCATACAGCGATGTCAACGGAAAAACAAACAAAGTTATAGCTCTTTGAATGAGACGATGGAAAAACGGTAAAAAAAAATAGCTTGGTCATTCAGGCCTAATACAGGCCGGTCACTACGGGGTTAAAAAGCCACAAAAAGTGATGAAAAAATATGTATAACCCAAAATAAATAAACACTACAGCTCGCCCGGCAAAAAACAGGCCCCGACACCGCTCCAGCGCCAAAACATAAAACAGTTTGGACGTTCAGAATTTGGCGACAAAATTAATTTTGTTTTTAACAATGAGTTTTTCCCTTGTAAAAGTAGTAAAACGCCGTCATCGCGGTATCACCGTAATCGTGTTGAGCTGCGGAATAATGACAACACGCTGTAAAAACGAAAACCAAAAAACAGGAGGAATCCCATCTTTCCCATTTCACCCCACAAATAAATTTTCTTCAGTTTCCCAGTCCATTATACGGTGCAATAAATGGAGGTGCAAAAAACAAGCCTCCTACGGCCATATCGACGGAAAAGAATAAAAGTTACGGCTTTTGAAAGGTGGAGGAAAAAGCGGAAATGAAAATACAGAAAGAGTCTGCGGCGGGCAAGGGGTTAATATGTTTCATTACTATTACGTCTTGATGGACCTGCGTTAACCCCTTCTGATCATCATTAATAACATGTTCAGAAAACAGTCCCCATCATCCACCTGATGAACGTGTGACTTGTAAGTAGTAGAAAAACCCAGAGCCAACAATTAGGAGCTGCGAGCCGCTCAGTCTGAGGAACCGAATCATTAATTGTCCCTATAATCGCAGTGAGGAGGTAAATGGGTGAAGTCCCTCGTTCTGTGGAATAACAGGGGTACATTGTGGCCCTTATTTAAGGTCGGAGGGCGGTAAATGTCGCACATGTCGGTTATCGGGCGTTTCCTTCTGAAATACCGGGGAACACAGGACGTTCCGGACATTGTTCTGATGAGAAACCGACTGATTAAAAAAGCTGAAAGAAGAGGGAAAAACATCTAGAGAAGTGCAGCAAATTATCGGCCGCTCACCTACAATCATCTCAAATGCGGGAGGAGGCGCGTACACCTGAAAGACAAGGAAAGAAGCGCCAAAACCTGAAATACGCGGAAGCAAGTGCGAAAACCTGAAAGAGGTGGATAGAAGCGACAAACCAGGAAGACGCGGAAAGAAGCGCCAAAACCTGAAAGATGTGGAAAGAAGCGCCAAAACCTGAAAGACGCGGAAAGAAGCGCCAAAACCTGAAAAATGCGGAAGGAAGCGCCAAAACCTGAAAGACACGGAAGAAAGCGCCAAAACCTGAAAGACACAGGAGGAAGCGCCAAAACCTGAAAGACACAGGAGGAAGCGCCAAAACCTGAAAAAAACGGAAGGAAGCAGCAAACCCTGAAAGACGGGGAAGAAAGCGGCAAAACCTGAAAGACGGGGACGGAAGCGCCAAAACCTGAAAAATGGGGAAGGAAGCACCAAAACCTGAAAGACGCGGAAGGAATCGCCAAAACGTGAAAGACGCGGAAGGAAGCGCCAAAACCTGAAAGACAGGGGAGGAAGCGCCAAAACCTGAAAGAAACGGAAGGAAGCGCCAAAACCTGAAAGATACAGAAAGAAGCGCCAAAACCTGAAAGACGGGGAAGGAAGCTCCAAAACCTGAAAGAAACGGAAGGAAGCGCCAAAACCTGAAAGACAGGGGAGGAAGCGCCAAAACCTGAAAGAAACGGAAGGAAGCGCCAAAACCTGAAAGACGGGGAAGGAAGCGGCAAAACCTGAAAGACGCGGAAGGAATCGCCAAAACGTGAAAGACGCGGAAGGAAGAGCCAAAACCTGAAAGATACAGAAAGAAGCGCCAAAACCTGAAAGACGGGGAAGGAAGCGGCAAAACCTGAAAGACGCGGAAGGAAGCGTCAAAACATGAAAGACGCGGAAGGAAGCGGCAAAACCTGAAAGACGCGGAAGGAAGCAGCAAAACCTGAAAGACGCGGGAGGAAGCGCCAAAACCTGAAAGAAACTGAAGGAAGCCGCAAACCCTGAAAGACGCGGAAGGAAGCGGCATAACCTGAAAGACGCGGAAGGAAACGCCAAAACCTGAAAGACGGGAAAGGAAGCGCCAAAACCTAAAAGACACGGAAGGAAGCGCCAAATCCTGAAAGACGCGGAAAGAAGCACCAAAACCTGAAAGACGCGGAAGGAAGTGCCAAAACCTGAAAGATGCGGAAGGAAGAGCCAAAACCTGAAAGACACGGGAGGAAGCGCCAAAACCTGAAAGAAACGGAAGGAAGCAGCAAAGCCAAAAAAGACGCGGAAGGAAGCAGCAAATCCTGAAACACGGGGAAGGAAGCGGCAAAACCTGAAAGACACGGAAGGAACCGCCAAAACCTGAAAAACGGGGAAGGAAGCGCCAAATTCTGAAAAATGGGGAACGAAGTGCCAAAACCTGAAAGACACGGAAGGAAGCGCGAAAACTTGAAATACGCAGAAGGAAGCGCCACAACCTGAAAGACACGGAAGGAACCGCCAAAACCTGAAAGACGGGGAAGGAAGCTCCAAAACCTGAAAGACGTGGAAGGAAGCGCCAAAACCTGAAAGACACGGGAGGAAGCGCCAGAACCTGAAAGAAACGGAAGGAAGCAGCAAACCCTGAAAGACGGGGAAGGAAGCGGCAAAACCTGAAAGACACGGAAGGAAACGCCAAAACCTGAAAGACAGGGGAGGAAGCGCCAAAACCTGAAAGAAACGGAAGGAAGCGCCAAAACCTGAAAGACGGGGAAGGAAGCGGCAAAACCTGAAAGACGCGGAAGGAATCGCCAAAACGTGAAAGACGCGGAAGGAAGAGCAAAAACCTGAAAGATACAGAAAGAAGCGCCAAAACCTGAAAGACACGGAAGGAACCGCCAAAACCTGAAAGACGGGGAAGGAAGCTCCAAAACCTGAAAGACGTGGAAGGAAGCGCCAAAACCTGAAAGACACGGGAGGAAGCGCCAGAACCTGAAAGAAACGGAAGGAAGCAGCAAACCCTGAAAGACGGGGAAGGAAGCGGCAAAACCTGAAAGACACGGAAGGAAACGCCAAAACCTGAAAGACAGGGGAGGAAGCGCCAAAACCTGAAAGAAACGGAAGGAAGCGCCAAAACCTGAAAGACGGGGAAGGAAGCGGCAAAACCTGAAAGACGCGGAAGGAATCGCCAAAACGTGAAAGACGCGGAAGGAAGAGCCAAAACCTGAAAGATACAGAAAGAAGCGTCAAAACCTGAAAGACGCGGAAGGAAGCGTGAAAACCTGAAAGACGCGGAAGGAAGCGGCAAAACCTGAAAGACGCGGAAGGAAGCAGCAAAACCTGAAAGACGCGGGAGGAAGCGACAAAACCTGAAAGAAACTGAAGGAAGCCGCAAACCCTGAAAGACGCGGAAGGAAGCGGCATAACCTGAAAGACGCGGAAGGAAACGCCAAAACCTGAAAGACGGGAAAGGAAGCGCCAAAACCTGAAAGACACGGAAGGAAGCGCCAAATCCTGAAAGACGCGGAAAGAAGCACCAAAACCTGAAAGACGCGGAAGGAAGTGCCAAAACCTGAAAGACGTGGAAGGAAGCGCCAAAACCTGAAAGACACGGGAGGAAGCGCCAGAACCTGAAAGAAACGGAAGGAAGCAGCAAACCCTGAAAGACGGGGAAGGAAGCGGCAAAACCTGAAAGACACGGAAGGAAACGCCAAAACCTGAAAGACAGGGGAGGAAGCGCCAAAACCTGAAAGAAACGGAAGGAAGCGCCAAAACCTGAAAGACGGGGAAGGAAGCGGCAAAACCTGAAAGACGCGGAAGGAATCGCCAAAACGTGAAAGACGCGGAAGGAAGAGCAAAAACCTGAAAGATACAGAAAGAAGCGCCAAAACCTGAAAGACACGGAAGGAACCGCCAAAACCTGAAAGACGGGGAAGGAAGCTCCAAAACCTGAAAGACGTGGAAGGAAGCGCCAAAACCTGAAAGACACGGGAGGAAGCGCCAGAACCTGAAAGAAACGGAAGGAAGCAGCAAACCCTGAAAGACGGGGAAGGAAGCGGCAAAACCTGAAAGACACGGAAGGAAACGCCAAAACCTGAAAGACAGGGGAGGAAGCGCCAAAACCTGAAAGAAACGGAAGGAAGCGCCAAAACCTGAAAGACGGGGAAGGAAGCGGCAAAACCTGAAAGACGCGGAAGGAATCGCCAAAACGTGAAAGACGCGGAAGGAAGAGCCAAAACCTGAAAGATACAGAAAGAAGCGTCAAAACCTGAAAGACGCGGAAGGAAGCGTGAAAACCTGAAAGACGCGGAAGGAAGCGGCAAAACCTGAAAGACGCGGAAGGAAGCAGCAAAACCTGAAAGACGCGGGAGGAAGCGACAAAACCTGAAAGAAACTGAAGGAAGCCGCAAACCCTGAAAGACGCGGAAGGAAGCGGCATAACCTGAAAGACGCGGAAGGAAACGCCAAAACCTGAAAGACGGGAAAGGAAGCGCCAAAACCTGAAAGACACGGAAGGAAGCGCCAAATCCTGAAAGACGCGGAAAGAAGCACCAAAACCTGAAAGACGCGGAAGGAAGTGCCAAAACCTGAAAGACGCGGAAGGAAGAGCCAAAACCTGAAAGACACGGGAGGAAGCGCCAAAACCTGAAAGAAACGGAAGGAAGCAGCAAAGCCTAAAAGACGCGGAAGGAAGCAGCAAATCCTGAAACACGGGGAAGGAAGCGGCAAAACCTGAAAGACACGGAAGGAACCGCCAAAACCTGAAAAACGGGGAAGGAAGCGCCAAAGTCTGAAAAATGGGGAACGAAGTGCCAAAACCTGAAAGACACGGAAGGAAGCGCCAAATTCTGAAAAATGGGGAACGAAGTGCCAAAACCTGAAAGACACGGAAGGAAGCGCGAAAACTTGAAATACGCAGAAGGAAGCGCCACAACCTGAAAGACACGGAAGGAACCGCCAAAACCTGAAAGACGGGGAAGGAAGCTCCAAAACCTGAAAGACGTGGAAGGAAGCGCCAAAACCTGAAAGACACGGGAGGAAGCGCCAGAACCTGAAAGAAACGGAAGGAAGCAGCAAACCCTGAAAGACGGGGGAAGGAAGCTACAAAACCTGAAAGACACGGAAGGAAACGCCAAAACCTGAAAACCGGGGAAGGAAGCGCCAAAACCTGAAAGACACGGAAGGAAGCGCCAAATCCTGAAAGATGCGGAACTAAGTGCCAAAACCTGAAAGACACGGAGGGAAGCGCCAAAACCTGAAATACGCAGAAGGAAGCGCCACAACCTGAAAGACACGGAATGAAGCGCCAAAACCTGAAAGACGGGGAAGGAAGCGTCAAAGCCTGAATGATGTGGAAGGAAGTACCAAAACCTGAAAGACGCGGAAGGGAGCGCCAAAACCTGAAAAACAGGGAAGGAAGCTCCAAAACCTGAAAGACGGGGAAGGAAGCGCCAAAACCTGAAAGACACGGAAGGAAGCGCCAAAACCTGAAATACGCCGAAGGAAGCGCCACAACCTGAAAGACACGGAATGAAGCGCCAAAACCTGAAAGACGGGGAAGGAAGCGTCAAAGCCTGAATGATGTGGAAGGAAGTACCAAAACCTGAAAGACGCGGAAGGGAGCGCCAAAACCTGAAAGACAGGGAAGGAAGCTCCAAAACCTGAAAGACGGGGAACGAAGCGCCAAAAACTGAAAGACACGGAAGGAAGCGCCAAAACCTGAAAGACGGGGAAGGAAGCGCCAAAACCTGAAAGATACGAAAAGAAGTGCCAAAACCTGAAAGACACAGAAGGAAGCGCCAAAACCTGAAAGACGGGGAAGGAAGCTCCAAAGCCTGAAAGACGGGGAAGGAGGCGCCAAAACCTGAAAGACGGGGAAGGAAGCTCCAAAACCTGAAAGACGGGGAAGGAAGCGCCAAAACCTGAAAGACACGGAAGGAAGCGCCAAAACCTGAAAGACGGGGAAGGAAGCGCCAAAACCTGAAAGATACGGAAAGAAGTGCCAAAACCTGAAAGACGTGGAAGGAAGCACAAAAACCTGAAAGACACGGAAGGAAGCGCCAAAACCTGAAAGACACGGAAGGAAGCGCCAAAACCTGAAAGACGGGGAAGGAAGCGCCAAAACCTGAAAGATACGGAAAGAAGTGCCAAAACCTGAAAGACACGGAAGGAAGCGCCAAAACCTGAAAGACACGGAAGGAAGCGCCAAAACCTGAAAGACACAGAAAGGAGCGCCAAAACCTGAAAGACGGGGAAGGAAGCTCCAAAGCCTGAAAGACGGGGAAGAAAGCGCCAAAAGCTGAAAGACGTGGAAGTAAGCACCAAAACCTGAAAGACACGGAAGGAAGCGTCAAAACCTGAAAGACAGGGAAGGAAGCGCCAAAACCTGAAAGATACAGAAGGAAGCGCCAAAACCTGAAAGACACGGAAAGAAGCACCAAAACCTGAAAGACACGGAAGGAAGCGCCAAAACCTGAAAGACAGGGAAGGAAGCGGCAAAACCTGAAAGACGTGGAAGGAAGCGCCAAAACCTGAAACACACGGAAGGCAGCCGCTCAACCTGAAAGACGCAGAAGGAACCGCCAAAACCTGAAAAACGCAGAACGAAGCGCCAAAACCTGAGAGACGCAGAAGGAATCGCCAAAACCTGAAAGACGCAGAAGGAAGCGCCAAAATCTGATAGACGTGGAAGTAAGCGCCAAAACCTAAAAGACACGGAAGCGCCAAAACCCGAAAGACGCGGAAACAAGCACCAAAACCTGAAAGACACGGAAGGAAGCGCCAAAACCTGAAAGACGGGGAAGGAAGCGCCAATACCTGAATTCCGCGAAAGGAAGCGCTATAACCTGAAATACGCGGAAGGATGCAGCAAAGCATAAGACATGGAAGGACGCGCCAAAACCTGAAAGACACAGAAAGAAGCGCCAAAAGCTGAAAGACGTGGAAGGAAGTGCCAAAACCTGAAAGACACGGAAAGTAGCGCCACAACCTGAAAGACATGGAATGAAGCGCCAAAACCTGAAAGACGGGGAAGGAAGCTCCAAAACCTGAAAGACGGGTAAGGAAGCACCAAAACCTGAAAGACGGGGAAGGAAGCGGCAAAATCTGAAAGACGGGGAAGGAAGCGCCAAAACCTGAAAGATACGGAAAGAAGTGCCAAAACCTGAAAGACACGGAAGGAAGCGCCAAAACCTGAAAGACGGGGAAGGAAGCGCCAAAACCTGAAAGACGGGGAAGAAAGCGCCAAAAGCTGAAAGACGTGGAAGGAAGCACCAAAACCTGAAAGACACGGAAGGAAGCGCCAAAACCTGAAAGACGGGGAAGGAAGCGCCAAAACCTGAAAGATACGGAAGGAAGCGCCAAAACCTGAAAAACACGGAAAGAAGCACCAAAACCTGAAAGACACGGAAGGAAGCGACAAAACCTGAAAGACACGTAAAGAAGCGCCGAAACTTGAAAGACGGGGAAGGAAGCGCCAAAATCTGAAAGACATGGAAGGAAGCGCCAATACCTGAATTCCGCGGAAGGAAGCAGCAAAGCATGAGACATGGAAGGAAGCGCCAAAACCTGAAAGACAGGGAAGGAAGCGGCAAAACCTGAAAGACGTGGAAGGAAGCGCCAAAACCTGAAACACACGGAAGGAAGCGCCAAAACCTGAAAGACGGGCAAGGAAGCACCAAAACCTGAAAGACGCGGAAGGAAGCGCCAAAACCTGAAAGACACGGAAGGAAGCGCCAAAACCTGAAAGACGGGCAAGGAAGCACCAAAACCTGAAAGACGCAGAAGGAAGCGCCAAAACCTGAAATACGCGGAAGGAAGCAGCAAAGCATGAGACATGGAAGGAAGCGCCAAAACCTGAAAGACAGGGAAGGAAGCGGCAAAACCTGAAAGACGTGGAAGGAAGCGCCAAAACCTGAAACACAAGGAAGGAAGCACCAAAACCTGAAAGACGCGGAAGGAAGCGCCAAAACCTGAAAGACACAGAAAGAAGTGCCAAAAGCTGAAAGACGGGGAAGGAAGCGCCAAAACCTAAAAAAAACGCGGAAGGCAGCCGCTAAACCTGAAAGACGCAGAAGGAACCGCCAAAACCTGAAAAACGCAGAACGAAGCGCCAAAACCTGAGAGACGCAGAAGGAATCGCCAAAACCTGAAAGACGCAGAAGGAAGCGCCAAAATCTGAAAGACGTGGAAGGAAGCACCAAAACCTGAAAGACACAGAAAGAAGCGCCAAAAGCTGAAAGACGTGGAAGGAAGCGCCAAAACCTGAAAGACGCAGAAGGAAGCGCCAAAATCTGAAAGACACGGAAAGAAGTGCCAAAACCTGAAAGACACGGAAAGTAGCGCCACAACCTGAAAGACATGGAATGAAGCGCCAAAACCTGAAAGACGGGGAAGGAAGCTCCAAAACCTGAAAGACGGGTAAGGAAGCACCAAAATCAGAAATACGGGGAAGGAAGCGCCAAAACCTGAAAGACGGGGAAGGAAGCAGCAAAGCATAAGACATGGAAGGACGCGCCAAAAGCTGAAAGACACAGAAAGAAGCGCCAAAAGCTGAAAGACGTGGAAGGAAGCACCAAAACCTGAAAGACACAGAAAGAAGCGCCAAAAGCTGAAAGACGTGGAAGGAAGCACCAAAACCTGAAAGACACAGAAAGAAGTGCCAAAACCTGAAAGACACGGAAAGTAGCGCCACAACCTGAAAGACATGGAATGAAGCGCCAAAACCTGAAAGACATGGAATGAAGCGCCAAAACCTGAAAGACGGGGAAGGAAGCTCCAAAACCTGAAAGACGGGTAAGGAAGCACCAAAATCTGAAAGACGGGGAAGGAAGCGCCAATACCTGAATTCCGCGAAAGGAAGCGCTATAACCTGAAATACGCGGAAGGATGCAGCAAAGCATAAGACATGGAAGGACGCGCCAAAACCTGAAAGACACAGAAAGAAGCGCCAAAAGCTGAAAGACGTGGAAGGAAGTGCCAAAACCTGAAAGACACAGAAAGAAGCGCCAAAACCTGAAAGACACAGAAAGAAGCGCCAAAAGCTGAAAGACGTGGAAGGAAGTGCCAAAACCTGAAAGACACGGAAAGTAGCGCCACAACCTGAAAGACATGGAATGAAGCGCCAAAACCTGAAAGACGGGGAAGGAAGCTCCAAAACCTGAAAGACGGGTAAGGAAGCACCAAAACCTGAAAGACGGGGAAGGAAGCGGCAAAATCTGAAAGACGGGGAAGGAAGCGCCAAAACCTGAAAGATACGGAAAGAAGTGCCAAAACCTGAAAGACACGGAAGGAAGCGTCAAAACCTGAAAGACGGGGAAGGAAGCGCCAAAACCTGAAAGACGGGGAAGAAAGCGCCAAAAGCTGAAAGACGTGGAAGGAAGCACCAAAACCTGAAAGACACGGAAGGAAGCGCCAAAACCTGAAAGACGGGGAAGGAAGCGCCAAAACCTGAAAGATACGGAAGGAAGCGCCAAAACCTGAAAAACACGGAAAGAAGCACCAAAACCTGAAAGACACGGAAGGAAGCGACAAAACCTGAAAGACACGTAAAGAAGCGCCGAAACTTGAAAGACGGGGAAGGAAGCGCCAAAATCTGAAAGACATGGAAGGAAGCGCCAATACCTGAATTCCGCGGAAGGAAGCAGCAAAGCATGAGACATGGAAGGAAGCGGCAAAACCTGAAAGACAGAGAAGGAAGCGGCAAAACCTGAAAGACGTGGAAGGAAGCGCCAAAACCTGAAACACACGGAAGGAAGCGCCAAAACCTGAAAGACGGGCAAGGAAGCACCAAAACCTGAAAGACGCGGAAGGAAGCGCCAAAACCTGAAAGACACGGAAGGAAGCGCCAAAACCTGAAAGACGGGCAAGGAAGCACCAAAACCTGAAAGACGCAGAAGGAAGCGCCAAAACCTGAAATACGCGGAAGGAAGCAGCAAAGCATGAGACATGGAAGGAAGCGCCAAAACCTGAAAGACAGGGAAGGAAGCGGCAAAACCTGAAAGACACAGAAAGAAGCGCCAAAAGCTGAAAGACGTGGAAGGAAGTGCCAAAACCTGAAAGACACGGAAAGTAGCGCCACAACCTGAAAGACATGGAATGAAGCGCCAAAACCTGAAAGACGGGGAAGGAAGCTCCAAAACCTGAAAGACGGGTAAGGAAGCACCAAAACCTGAAAGACGGGGAAGGAAGCGGCAAAATCTGAAAGACGGGGAAGGAAGCGCCAAAACCTGAAAGATACGGAAAGAAGTGCCAAAACCTGAAAGACACGGAAGGAAGCGTCAAAACCTGAAAGACGGGGAAGGAAGCGCCAAAACCTGAAAGACGGGGAAGAAAGCGCCAAAAGCTGAAAGACGTGGAAGGAAGCACCAAAACCTGAAAGACACGGAAGGAAGCGCCAAAACCTGAAAGACGGGGAAGGAAGCGCCAAAACCTGAAAGATACGGAAGGAAGCGCCAAAACCTGAAAAACACGGAAAGAAGCACCAAAACCTGAAAGACACGGAAGGAAGCGACAAAACCTGAAAGACACGTAAAGAAGCGCCGAAACTTGAAAGACGGGGAAGGAAGCGCCAAAATCTGAAAGACATGGAAGGAAGCGCCAATACCTGAATTCCGCGGAAGGAAGCAGCAAAGCATGAGACATGGAAGGAAGCGGCAAAACCTGAAAGACAGAGAAGGAAGCGGCAAAACCTGAAAGACGTGGAAGGAAGCGCCAAAACCTGAAACACACGGAAGGAAGCGCCAAAACCTGAAAGACGGGCAAGGAAGCACCAAAACCTGAAAGACGCGGAAGGAAGCGCCAAAACCTGAAAGACACGGAAGGAAGCGCCAAAACCTGAAAGACGGGCAAGGAAGCACCAAAACCTGAAAGACGCAGAAGGAAGCGCCAAAACCTGAAATACGCGGAAGGAAGCAGCAAAGCATGAGACATGGAAGGAAGCGCCAAAACCTGAAAGACAGGGAAGGAAGCGGCAAAACCTGAAAGACGTGGAAGGAAGCGACAAAACCTGAAAGACACGTAAAGAAGCGCCGAAACTTGAAAGATGGGAAAGGAAGCACCAAAACCTGAAAAACGGGGAAGGAAGCGCCAAAACCTGAAAGACACGGAAGGAAGCGACAAAACCTGAAAGACACGTAAAGAAGCGCCGAAACTTGAAAGACGGGAAAGGAAGCGCCAAAACCTGAAAAACGGGGAAGGAAGCGGCAAAACCTGAAAGACACGGAAGGAACCGCCAAAACCTGAAAAACGGGGAAGGAAGCGCCAAAACCTGAAAGACACGGAAGGAAGCGCCAAATTCTGAAAAATGGGGAACGAAGTGCCAAAACCTGAAAGACACGGAAGGAAGCGCGAAAACTTGAAATACGCAGAAGGAAGCGCCACAACCTGAAAGACACGGAAGGAACCGCCAAAACCTGAAAGACGGGGAAGGAAGCGCCAAAACCTGAAAGACACGGGAGGAAGCGCCAGAACCTGAAAGAAACGGAAGGAAGCAGCAAACCCTGAAAGACGGGGAAGGAAGCGACAAAACCTGAAAGACACGGAAGGAAACGCCAAAACCTGAAAACCGGGGAAGGAAGCGCCAAAACCTGAAAGACACGGAAGGAAGCGCCAAATCCTGAAAGATGCGGAACTAAGTGCCAAAACCTGAAAGACACGGAGGGAAGCGCCAAAACCTGAAATACGCAGAAGGAAGCGCCACAACCTGAAAGACACGGAATGAAGCGCCAAAACCTGAAAGACGGGGAAGGAAGCGTCAAAGCCTGAATGATGTGGAAGGAAGTACCAAAACCTGAAAGACGCGGAAGGGAGCGCCAAAACCTGAAAGACAGGGAAGGAAGCTCCAAAACCTGAAAGACGGGGAAGGAAGCGCCAAAACCTGAAAGACACGGAAGGAAGCGCCAAAACCTGAAAGACGGGGAAGGAAGCGCCAAAACCTGAAAGATACGAAAAGAAGTGCCAAAACCTTAAAGACACAGAAGGAAGCGCCAAAACCTGAAAGACGGGGAAGGAAGCTCCAAAGCCTGAAAGACGGGGAAGGAGGCGCCAAAACCTGAAAGACGGGGAAGGAAGCTCCAAAACCTGAAAGACAGGGAAGGAAGCGCCAAAACCTGAAAGACACGGAAGGAAGCGCCAAAACCTGAAAGACGGGGAAGGAAGCGCCAAAACCTGAAAGATACGGAAAGAAGTGCCAAAACCTGAAAGACGTGGAAGGAAGCACAAAAACCTGAAAGACACGGAAGGAAGCGCCAAAACCTGAAAGATACGGAAGGAAGTGCCAAAACCTGAAAGACACGGAAAGTAGCGCCACAACCTGAAAGACACGGAATGAAGCTCCAAAACCTGAAAGACGGGGAAGGAAGCGCCAAAACCTGAAAGACGGGGAAGGAAGCGCCAAAACCTGAAAGATACGGAAAGAAGTGCCAAAACCTGAAAGACACAGAAAGGAGCGCCAAAATCTGAAAGACGGGGAAGGAAGCGCCAAAACCTGAAAGACGGGGAAGGACGCAGCAAAGCATAAGACATGGAAGGACGCGCCAAAAGCTGAAAGACACAGAAAGAAGCGCCAAAAGCTGAAAGACGTGGAAGGAAGCACCAAAACCTGAAAGACACAGAAAGAAGCGCCAAAAGCTGAAAGACGTGGAAGGAAGCACCAAAACCTGAAAGACACAGAAAGAAGTGCCAAAACCTGAAAGACACGGAAAGTAGCGCCACAACCTGAAAGACATGGAATGAAGCGCCAAAACCTGAAAGACATGGAATGAAGCGCCAAAACCTGAAAGACGGGGAAGGAAGCTCCAAAACTTGAAAGACGGGTAAGGAAGCACCAAAATCTGAAAGACGGGGAAGGAAGCGCCAATACCTGAATTCCGCGAAAGGAAGCGCTATAACCTGAAATACGCGGAAGGATGCAGCATAAGACATGGAAGGACGCGCCAAAACCTGAAAGACACAGAAAGAAGCGCCAAAAGCTGAAAGACGTGGAAGGAAGTGCCAAAACCTGAAAGACACAGAAAGAAGCGCCAAAACCTGAAAGACACAGAAAGAAGCGCCAAAAGCTGAAAGACGTGGAAGGAAGTGCCAAAACCTGAAAGACACGGAAAGTAGCGCCACAACCTGAAAGACATGGAATGAAGCGCCAAAACCTGAAAGACGGGGAAGGAAGCTCCAAAACCTGAAAGACGGGTAAGGAAGCACCAAAACCTGAAAGACGGGGAAGGAAGCGGCAAAATCTGAAAGACGGGGAAGGAAGCGCCAAAACCTGAAAGATACGGAAAGAAGTGCCAAAACCTGAAAGACATGGAAGGAAGCGTCAAAACCTGAAAGACGGGGAAGGAAGCGCCAAAACCTGAAAGACGGGGAAGAAAGCGCCAAAAGCTGAAAGACGTGGAAGGAAGCACCAAAACCTGAAAGACACGGAAGGAAGCGCCAAAACCTGAGAGACGGGGAAGGAAGCGCCAAAACCTGAAAGATACGGAAGGAAGCGCCAAAACCTGAAAAACACGGAAAGAAGCACCAAAACCTGAAAGACACGGAAGGAAGCGACAAAACCTGAAAGACACGTAAAGAAGCGCCGAAACTTGAAAGACGGGGAAGGAAGCGCCAAAATCTGAAAGACATGGAAGGAAGCGCCAATACCTGAATTCCGCGGAAGGAAGCAGCAAAGCATGAGACATGGAAGGAAGCGGCAAAACCTGAAAGACAGAGAAGGAAGCGGCAAAACCTGAAAGACGTGGAAGGAAGCGCCAAAACCTGAAACACACGGAAGGAAGCGCCAAAACCTGAAAGACGGGCAAGGAAGCACCAAAACCTGAAAGACGCGGAAGGAAGCGCCAAAACCTGAAAGACACGGAAGGAAGCGCCAAAACCTGAAAGACGGGCAAGGAAGCACCAAAACCTGAAAGACGCAGAAGGAAGCGCCAAAACCTGAAATACGCGGAAGGAAGCAGCAAAGCATGAGACATGGAAGGAAGCGCCAAAACCTGAAAGACAGGGAAGGAAGCGGCAAAACCTGAAAGACGTGGAAGGAAGCGACAAAACCTGAAAGACACGTAAAGAAGCGCCGAAACTTGAAAGATGGGAAAGGAAGCACCAAAACCTGAAAAACGGGGAAGGAAGCGCCAAAACCTGAAAGACACGGAAGGAAGCGACAAAACCTGAAAGACACGTAAAGAAGCGCCGAAACATGAAAGACGGGAAAGGAAGCGCCAAAACCTGAAAAACGGGGAAGGAAGCGGCAAAACCTGAAAGACACGGAAGGAACCGCCAAAACCTGAAAAACGGGGAAGGAAGCGCCAAAACCTGAAAGACACGGAAGGAAGCGCCAAATTCTGAAAAATGGGGAACGAAGTGCCAAAACCTGAAAGATACAGAAGGAAGCGCGAAAACTTGAAATACGCAGAAGGAAGCGCCACAACCTGAAAGACACGGAAGGAACCGCCAAAACCTGAAAGACGGGGAAGGAAGCGCCAAAACCTGAAAGACACGGGAGGAAGCGCCAGAACCTGAAAGAAACGGAAGGAAGCAGCAAACCCTGAAAGACGGGGAAGGAAGCGACAAAACCTGAAAGACACGGAAGGAAACGCCAAAACCTGAAAACCGGGGAAGGAAGCGCCAAAACCTGAAAGACACGGAAGGAAGCGCCAAATCCTGAAAGATGCGGAACTAAGTGCCAAAACCTGAAAGACACGGAGGGAAGCGCCAAAACCTGAAATACGCAGAAGGAAGCGCCACAACCTGAAAGACACGGAATGAAGCGCCAAAACCTGAAAGACGGGGAAGGAAGCGTCAAAGCCTGAATGATGTGGAAGGAAGTACCAAAACCTGAAAGACGCGGAAGGGAGCGCCAAAACCTGAAAGACAGGGAAGGAAGCTCCAAAACCTGAAAGACGGGGAAGGAAGAGCCAAAACCTGAAAGACACGGAAGGAAGCGCCAAAACCTGAAAGACGGGGAAGGAAGCGCCAAAACCTGAAAGATACGAAAAGAAGTGCCAAAACCTGAAAGACACAGAAGGAAGCGCCAAAACCTGAAAGACGGGGAAGGAAGCTCCAAAGCCTGAAAGACGGGGAAGGAGGCGCCAAAACCTGAAAGACACGGAAGGAAGCGCCAAAACCTGAAAGACGGGGAAGGAAGCGCCAAAACCTGAAAGATACGGAAAGAAGTGCCAAAACCTGAAAGACGTGGAAGGAAGCACAAAAACCTGAAAGACACGGAAGGAAGCGCCAAAACCTGAAAGATACGGAAGGAAGTGCCAAAACCTGAAAGACACGGAAAGTAGCGCCACAACCTGAAAGACACGGAATGAAGCTCCAAAACCTGAAAGACGGGGAAGGAAGCGCCAAAACCTGAAAGACGGGGAAGGAAGCGCCAAAACCTGAAAGATACGGAAAGAAGTGCCAAAACCTGAAAGACACGGAAGGAAGCGCCAAAACCTGAAAGACACGGAAGGAAGCGCCAAAACCTGAAAGACACAGAAAGGAGCGCCAAAACCTGAAAGACGGGGAAGGAAGCTCCAAAGCCTGAAAGACGGGGAAGAAAGCGCCAAAAGCTGAAAGACGTGGAAGTAAGCACCAATACCTGAAAGACACGGAAGGAAGCGCCAAAACCTGAAAGACAGGGAAGGAAGCGCCAAAACCTGAAAGATACAGAAGGAAGCGCCAAAACCTGAAAGACACGGAAAGAAGCACCAAAACCTGAAAGACACGGAAGGAAGCGCCAAAACCTGAAAGACAGGGAAGGAAGCGGCAAAACCTGAAAGACGTGGAAGGAAGCGCCAAAATCTGAAACACACGGAAGGCAGCCGCTCAACCTGAAAGACGCAGAAGGAACCGCCAAAACCTGAAAAACGCAGAACGAAGCGCCAAAACCTGAGAGACGCAGAAGGAATCGCCAAAACCTGAAAGACGCAGAAGGAAGCGCCAAAATCTGATAGACGTGGAAGTAAGCGCCAAAACCTAAAAGACACGGAAGCGCCAAAACCCGAAAGACGCGGAAACAAGCACCAAAACCTGAAAGACACGGAAGGAAGCGCCAAAACCTGAAAGACGGGGAAGGAAGCGCCAATACCTGAATTCCGCTAAAGGAAGCGCTATAACCTGAAATACGCGGAAGGATGCAGCAAAGCATAAGACATGGAAGGACGCGCCAAAACCTGAAAGACACAGAAAGAAGCGCCAAAAGCTGAAAGACGTGGAAGGAAGTGCCAAAACCTGAAAGACACGGAAAGTAGCGCCACAACCTGAAAGACATGGAATGAAGCGCCAAAACCTGAAAGACGGGGAAGGAAGCTCCAAAACCTGAAAGACGGGTAAGGAAGCGGCAAAATCTGAAAGACGGGGAAGGAAGCGCCAAAACCTGAAAGATACGGAAAGAAGTGCCAAAACCTGAAAGACACGGAAGGAAGCGCCAAAACCTGAAAGACGGGGAAGGAAGCGCCAAAACCTGAAAGACGGGGAAGAAAGCGCCAAAAGCTGAAAGACGTGGAAGGAAGCACCAAAACCTGAAAAACACGGAAGGAAGCGCCAAAAACCTGAAAGACGGGGAAGGAAGCGCCAAAACCTGAAAGATACGGAAGGAAGCGCCAAAACCTGAAAAACACGGAAAGAAGCACCAAAACCTGAAAGACACGGAAGGAAGCGACAAAACCTGAAAGACACGTAAAGAAGCGCCGAAACTTGAAAGACGGGGAAGGAAGCGCCAAAATCTGAAAGACATGGAAGGAAGCGCCAATACCTGAATTCCGCGGAAGGAAGCAGCAAAGCATGAGACATGGAAGGAAGCGCCAAAACCTGAAAGACAGGGAAGGAAGCGGCAAAACCTGAAAGACGTGGAAGGAAGCGCCAAAACCTGAAACACACGGAAGGAAGCGCCAAAACCTGAAAGACGGGCAAGGAAGCACCAAAACCTGAAAGACGCGGAAGGAAGCGCCAAAACCTGAAAGACACGGAAGGAAGCGCCTAAACCTGAAAGATACGGAAGGAAGTGCCAAAACCTGAAAGACACGGAAAGTAGCGCCACAACCTAAAAGACACGGAATGAAGCTCCAAAACCTGAAAGACGGGGAAGGAAGCGCCAAAACCTGAAAGACGGGGAAGGAAGCGCCAAAACCTGAAAGATACGGAAAGAAGTGCCAAAACCTGAAAGACACGGAAGGAAGCGCCAAAACCTGAAAGACACGGAAGGAAGCGCCAAAACCTGAAAGACACAGAAAGGAGCGCCAAAACCTGAAAGACGGGGAAGGAAGCTCCAAAGCCTGAAAGACGGGGAAAAAAGCGCCAAAAGCTGAAAGACGTGGAAGTAAGCACCAAAACCTGAAAGACACGGAAGGAAGCGCCAAAACCTGAAAGACAGGGAAGGAAGCGCCAAAACCTGAAAGATACTGAAGGAAGCGCCAAAACCTGAAAGACACGGAAAGAAGCACCAAAACCTGAAAGACACGGAAGGAAGCGCCAACACCTGAAAGACAGGGAAGGAAGCGGCAAAACCTGAAAGACGTGGAAGGAAGCGCCAAAACCTGAAACACACGGAAGGCAGCCGCTCAACCTGAAAGACGCAGAAGGAACCGCCAAAACCTGAAAAACGCAGAACGAAGCGCCAAAACCTGAGAGACGCAGAAGGAATCGCCAAAACCTGAAAGACGCAGAAGGAAGCGCCAAAATCTGATAGACGTGGAAGTAAGCGCCAAAACCTAAAAGACACGGAAGCGCCAAAACCCGAAAGACGCGGAAACAAGCACCAAAACCTGAAAGACACGGAAGGAAGCGCCAAAACCTGAAAGACGGGGAAGGAAGCGCCAATACCTGAATTCCGCGAAAGGAAGCGCTATAACCTGAAATACGCGGAAGGATGCAGCAAAGCATAAGACATGGAAGGACGCGCCAAAACCTGAAAGACACAGAAAGAAGCGCCAAAAGCTGAAAGACGTGGAAGGAAGTGCCAAAACCTGAAAGACACGGAAAGTAGCGCCACAACCTGAAAGACATGGAATGAAGCGCTAAAACCTGAAAGACGGGGAAGGAAGCTCCAAAACCTGAAAGACGGGTAAGGAAGCGCCAAAACCTGAAAGACGGGGAAGGAAGCGCCAAAATCTGAAAGACGGGGAAGGAAGCGCCAAAACCTGAAAGATACGGAAAGAAGTGCCAAAACCTGAAAGACACGGAAGGAAGCGCCAAAACCTGAAAGACGGGGAAGGAAGCGCCAAAACCTGAAAGACGGGGAAGAAAGCGCCAAAAGCTGAAAGACGTGGAAGGAAGCACCAAAACCTGAAAGACACGGAAGGAAGCGCCAAAACCTGAAAGACGGGGAAGGAAGCGCCAAAACCTGAAAGATACGGAAGGAAGCGCCAAAACCTGAAAAACACGGAAAGAAGCACCAAAACCTGAAAGACACGTAAAGAAGCGCCGAAACTTGAAAGACGGGGAAGGAAGCGCCAAAATCTGAAAGACAGGGAAGGAAGCGCCAAAACCTGAAAGATACGGAAAGAAGTGCCAAAACCTGAAAGACACGGAAGGAAGCGCCAAAACCTGAAAGACGGGGAAGGAAGCGCCAAAACCTGAAAGACGGGGAAGAAAGCGCCAAAAGCTGAAAGACGTGGAAGGAAGCACCAAAACCTGAAAGACACGGAAGGAAGCGCCAAAACCTGAAAGACGGGGAAGGAAGCGCCAAAACCTGAAAGATACAGAAGGAAGCGCCAAAACCTGAAACACACGGAAGGAAGCACCAAAACCTGAAAGACGCGGAAGGAAGCGCCAAAACCTGAAAGACACGGAAAGAAGTGCCAAAAGCTGAAAGACGGGGAAGGAAGCGCCAAAACCTAAAAAAAACGCGGAAGGCAGCCGCTAAACCTGAAAGACGCAGAAGGAACCGCCAAAACCTGAAAAACGCAGAACGAAGCGCCAAAACCTGAGACGCAGAAGGAATCGCCAAAACCTGAAAGACGCAGAAGGAAGCGCCAAAACCTGAAAGACGGGCAAGGAAGCACCAAAACCTGAAAGACGCGGAAGGAAGCGCCAAAACCTGAAAGACACGGAAGGAAGCGCCTAAACCTGAAAGATACGGAAGGAAGTGCCAAAACCTGAAAGACACGGAAAGTAGCGCCACAACCTGAAAGACACGGAATGAAGCTCCAAAACCTGAAAGACGGGGAAGGAAGCGCCAAAACCTGAAAGACGGGGAAGGAAGCGCCAAAACCTGAAAGATACGGAAAGAAGTGCCAAAACCTGAAAGACACGGAAGGAAGCGCCAAAACCTGAAAGACACAGAAAGGAGCGCCAAAACCTGAAAGACGGGGAAGGAAGCTCCAAAGCCTGAAAGACGGGGAAAAAAGCGCCAAAAGCTGAAAGACGTGGAAGTAAGCACCAAAACCTGAAAGACACGGAAGGAAGCGCCAAAACCTGAAAGACAGGGAAGGAAGCGCCAAAACCTGAAAGATACTGAAGGAAGCGCCAAAACCTGAAAGACACGGAAAGAAGCACCAAAACCTGAAAGACACGGAAGGAAGCGCCAAAACCTGAAAGACAGGGAAGGAAGCGGCAAAACCTGAAAGACGTGGAAGGAAGCGCCAAAACCTGAAACACACGGAAGGCAGCCGCTCAACCTGAAAGACGCAGAAGGAACCGCCAAAACCTGAAAAACGCAGAACGAAGCGCCAAAACCTGAGAGACGCAGAAGGAATCGCCAAAACCTGAAAGACGCAGAAGGAAGCGCCAAAATCTGATAGACGTGGAAGTAAGCGCCAAAACCTAAAAGACACGGAAGCGCCAAAACCCGAAAGACGCGGAAACAAGCACCAAAACCTGAAAGACACGGAAGGAAGCGCCAAAACCTGAAAGACGGGGAAGGAAGCGCCAATACCTGAATTCCGCGAAAGGAAGCGCTATAACCTGAAATACGCGGAAGGATGCAGCAAAGCATAAGACATGGAAGGACGCGCCAAAACCTGAAAGACACAGAAAGAAGCGCCAAAAGCTGAAAGACGTGGAAGGAAGTGCCAAAACCTGAAAGACACGGAAAGTAGCGCCACAACCTGAAAGACATGGAATGAAGCGCCAAAACCTGAAAGACGGGGAAGGAAGCTCCAAAACCTGAAAGACGGGTAAGGAAGCACCAAAACCTGAAAGACGGGGAAGGAAGCGCCAAAATCTGAAAGACGGGGAAGGAAGCGCCAAAACCTGAAAGATACGGAAAGAAGTGCCAAAACCTGAAAGACACGGAAGGAAGCGCCAAAACCTGAAAGACGGGGAAGGAAGCGCCAAAACCTGAAAGACGGGGAAGAAAGCGCCAAAAGCTGAAAGACGTGGAAGGAAGCACCAAAACCTGAAAGACACGGAAGGAAGCGCCAAAACCTGAAAGACGGGGAAGGAAGCGCCAAAACCTGAAAGATACGGAAGGAAGCGCCAAAACCTGAAAAACACGGAAAGAAGCACCAAAACCTGAAAGACACGTAAAGAAGCGCCGAAACTTGAAAGACGGGGAAGGAAGCGCCAAAATCTGAAAGACAGGGAAGGAAGCGCCAAAACCTGAAAGATACGGAAAGAAGTGCCAAAACCTGAAAGACACGGAAGGAAGCGCCAAAACCTGAAAGACGGGGAAGGAAGCGCCAAAACCTGAAAGACGGGGAAGAAAGCGCCAAAAGCTGAAAGACGTGGAAGGAAGCACCAAAACCTGAAAGACACGGAAGGAAGCGCCAAAACCTGAAAGACGGGGAAGGAAGCGCCAAAACCTGAAAGATACAGAAGGAAGCGCCAAAACCTGAAACACACGGAAGGAAGCACCAAAACCTGAAAGACGCGGAAGGAAGCTCCAAAACCTGAAAGACACGGAAAGAAGTGCCAAAAGCTGAAAGACGGGGAAGGAAGCGCCAAAACCTAAAAAAAACGCGGAAGGCAGCCGCTAAACCTGAAAGACGCAGAAGGAACCGCCAAAACCTGAAAAACGCAGAACGAAGCGCCAAAACCTGAGAGACGCAGAAGGAATCGCCAAAACCTGAAAGACGCAGAAGGAAGCGCCAAAATCTGAAAGACGTGGAAGGAAGCACCAAAACCTGAAAGACACAGAAAGAAGCGCCAAAAGCTGAAAGACGTGGAAGGAAGCGCCAAAACCTGAAAGACGCAGAAGGAAGCGCCAAAATCTGAAAGACACGGAAAGAAGTGCCAAAACCTGAAAGACACGGAAAGTAGCGCCACAACCTGAAAGACATGGAATGAAGCGCCAAAACCTGAAAGACGGGGAAGGAAGCTCCAAAACCTGAAAGACGGGTAAGGAAGCACCAAAATCTGAAAGACGGGGAAGGAAGCGCCAAAACCTGAAAGACGGGGAAGGAAGCAGCAAAGCATAAGACATGGAAGGACGCGCCAAAAGCTGAAAGACACAGAAAGAAGCGCCAAAAGCTGAAAGACGTGGAAGGAAGCACCAAAACCTGAAAGACACAGAAAGAAGCGCCAAAAGCTGAAAGACGTGGAAGGAAGCACCAAAACCTGAAAGACACAGAAAGAAGTGCCAAAACCTGAAAGACACGGAAAGTAGCGCCACAACCTGAAAGACATGGAATGAAGCGCCAAAACCTGAAAGACGGGGAAGGAAGCTCCAAAACCTGAAAGACGGGGAAGGAAGCGCCAAAACCTGAAAGACGGGGAAGGAAGCGCCAAAACCTGAAAGATACGGAAAGAAGTGCCAAAACCTGAAAGACACGGAAGGAAGCGCCAAAACCTGAAAGACACAGAAAGGAGCGCCAAAACCTGAAAGACGGGGAAGGAAGCTCCAAAAGCTGAAAGACGGGGAAGAAAGCGCCAAAAGCTGAAAGACGTGGAAGGAAGCGCCAAAACCTGAAAGACACGGAAGGAAGCGCCAAAACCTGAAAGACAAGGAAGGAAGCGCCAAAACCTGAAAGACGGGGAAGGAAGCGCCAAAAACTGAAAGATACGGAAGGAAGCGCCAAAACCTGAAAGACACGGAAAGAAGCACCAAAACCTGAAAGACACGGAAGGAAGCGACAAAACCTGAAAGACACGTAAAGAAGCGCCGAAACTTGAAAGACGGGGAAGGAAGCGCCAAAATCTGAAAGACAGGGAAGGAAGCGCCAATACCTGAATTCCGCTGAAGGAAGCGCTATAACCTGAAATACACGGAAGGAAGCAGCAAAGCATGAGACATGGAAGGAAGCGGCAAAACCTGAAAGACGTGGAAGGAAGCGCCAAAACCTGAAAGACGCAGAAGGAAGCGCCAAAACCTGAAAGACACGGAAAGAAGTGCCAAAAGCTGAAAGACGGGGAAGGAAGCGCCAAAACCTAAAAAAAATGCGTAAGGCAGCCGCTAAACCTGAAAGACGCAGAAGGAACCGCCATAACCTGAAAAACGCAGAACGAAGCGCCAAAACCTGAGAGACGCAGAAGGAATCGCCAAAACCTGAAAGACGCAGAAGGAAGCGCCAAAATCTGAAAGATGCGGAAGGAAGCGCAATAACCTGAAAGACACTGAAGCGCCAAAACCCGAAAGACGAGGAAACAAGCACCAAAACCTGAAAGACACGGAAGGAAGCGCCAAAACCTGAAAGACGGGCTAGGAAGCGGCAATACCTGAATTCCGCAAAAGGAAGCGCTATAACCTGAAATACGTGGAAGGATGCAGCAAAGCATAAGACATGGAAGGAAGCGCCAAAACCTGAAAAACGCAGAACGAAGCGCCAAAACCTGAAAGACACAGAAAGAAGCGCCAAAAGCTGAAAGACGTGGAAGGAAGTGCCAAAACCTGAAAGACACGGAAAGTAGCGCCACAACCTGAAAGACATGGAATGAAGCGCCAAAACCTGAAAGACGGGCAAGGAAGCGCCAAAACCTGAAAGACACGGAAAGAAGTGCCAAAAGCTGAAACACGGGGGAGGAAGCGCCAAAACTTAAAAAACCGCGAAAGGCAGCCGCTAAACCTGAAACACGCAGAAGGAACCGCCAAAACCTGAAAAACGCAGAACGAAGCGCCAAAATCTGAAAGACACGGAAGGAAGTGCCAAAACCTGAAAGACGGGGAATGAAGCACCAAAACCTGAAAGACACGGAAAAAAGCACCAAAACCTGAAAGACGCGGAAAGAAGCGCCAAAGCCTGAAAGACGGGTAAGGAAGCGCCAAAACCTGAAAGACGGAGAAGGAAGCGCCAAAACCTGAAAAACGCGGAAGGAAGCACCAAAACCTGAAAGACACGGAAGGAAGCGCCAAAACCTGAAAGACACAGAAAGAAGTAACAAAACCTGAAAGACACGGAAAGAAGCACCAAAACCTGAAAGGTGCGGAAGGAAGCGCCAAAACCTGAAAGACGCGGAAGGAAGCGCCAAAAGCTGAAAGACGGGAAAGGAAGCGGTGAAACCTGAAAGACGCAGAAGGAAGCGCCAATACCTGAAAGACACGGAAGGAGGCGCCAAAACCAGAAAGATACAGAAAGAAGCGCCAAAACCTGAAAGACGCGGAAAGAAGCGCCAAAACCTGAAAGACGCGGAAAGAAGCGCCAAAACCTGAGAGACGCAGAAGGAAGCGCCAAAACCTGAAAGACAAGGAAGGAAGCGCCAAAACCTGAAAGACAAGGAAGGAAGCGCCAAAACCTGAAAGATACAGAAAGAAGCGCCAAAACCTGAAAGACACGGAAAGAAGCACAAAAACCTGAAAGACACGGGAGGAAGCGCCAAAATCTGAAAGACGGGAAAGGAAGCGGTGAAACCTGAAAGACACGGGAGGAAGCGCCAAAACCTCAAAGACGGGGAAGGAAGCGCCAATACCTGAAAGACACGGAAAGAAGCGCCAAAGCCTGAAAGACGGGGAAGGAATCGGCAAAACCTGAAAGACGGGGAAGGAAGTGCCAAAACCTGAAAAACGCGGAAGGAAGCGCCAAAACCTGAAAGACACGGAAAGAAGCGCCAAAACCTGAAAGACACGGAAGGAAAGTGACAGCTCAGATATTACTGCAGGAAAGTGACAGCTCAGATATTACTGCAGGAGAGTGACAGCTCAGATATTACTGCAGGAAAGTGACAGCTCAGATATTACTGCAGGAGAGCGACAGCTCAGATATTACTGCAGGAAAGTGACAGCTCAGATATTACTGCAGGAAAGTGACAGCTCAGATATCACTGCAGGAAAGTGACAGCTCAGATATTACTGCAGGAAAGTGACAGCTCAGATATTACTGCAGGAAAGTGACAGCTCAGATATTACTGCAGGAAAGTGACAGCTCAGATATTACTGCAGGAGAGTGACAGCTCAGATATTACTGCAGGAAAGTGACAGCTCAGATATTACTGCAGGAAAGTGACAGCTCAGATATCACCGCAGGAAAGTGACAGCTCAGATATTACCGCAGGAAAGCGACAGCTCAGATATTACTGCAGGAAAGCGACAGCTCAGATATTACTGCAGGAAAGTGACAGCTCAGATATTACTGCAGGAAAGTGACAGCTCAGATATTACTGCAGGAAAGTGACAGCTCAGATATCACTGCAGGAAAGTGACAGCTCAGATATTACTGCAGGAAAGTGACATCTCAGATATTACTGCAGGAAAGTGACAGCTCAGATATTACTGCAGGAAAGTGACAGCTCAGATATTACTGCAGGAAAGCGACAGCTCAGATATTACTGCAGGAAAGTGACAGCTCAGATATTACTGCAGGAAAGCGACAGCTCAGATATTACTGCAGGAGAGTGACAGCTCAGATATTACTGCAGGAAAGTGACAGCTCAGATATTACTGCAGGAAAGTGACAGCTCAGATATTACTGCAGGAAAGCGACAGCTCAGATATTACTGCAGGAGAGTGACAGCTCAGATATTACTGCAGGAAAGTGACAGCTCAGATATTACTGCAGGAAAGTGACAGCTCAGATATTACTGCGGGAAAGTGACAGCTCAGATATTACTGCAGGAAAGCGACAGCTCAGATATTACTGCAGGAAAGCGACAGCTCAGATATCACTGCAGGAAAGTGACAGCTCAGATATTACTGCAGGAGAGCGACAGCTCAGATATTACTGCAGGAAAGTGACAGCTCAGATATTACTGCAGGAAAGTGACAGCTCAGATATTACTGCAGAAGAGTGACAGCTCAGATATTACTGCAGGGAAGTGACAGCTCAGATATTACTGCAGGAAAGTGACAGATCAGATATTACTGCAGGAAAGTGACAGCTCAGATATTACTGCAGGAAAGTGACAGTTCAGATATTACTGCGGGAAAGCGACAGCTCAGATATTACTGCAGGAAAGTGACAGCTCAGATATTACTGCAGGAAAGTGACAGCTCAGATATTACTGCAGGAGAGTGACAGCTCAGATATTACTGCGGGAAAGTGACAGCTCAGATATTACTGCAGGAAAGTGACAGCTCAGATATTACTGCAGGAAAGTGACAGCTCAGATATTACTGCAGGAAAGTGACAGCTCAGATATTACTGCAGGAAAGTGACAGCTCAGATATTACTGCAGGAAAGTGACAGCTCAGATATCACTGCAGGAAAGCGACAGCTCAGATATTACTGCAGGAGAGTGACAGCTCAGATATTACTGCAGGAAAGTGACAGCTCAGATATTACTGCAGGAAAGTGACAGCTCAGATATTACCGCAGGAAAGTGACAGCTCAGATATTACCGCAGGAAAGTGACAGCTCAGATATTACTGCAGGAAAGAGACAGCTCAGATATTACTGCAGGAAAGTGACAGCTCAGATATTACTGCAGGAAAGAGACAGCTCAGATATTACTGCAGGAAAGTGACAGCTCAGATATTACTGCAGGAAAGTGACAGCTCAGATATTACTGCAGGAAAGTGACAGCTCAGATATCACTGCAGGAAAGCGACAGCTCAGATATTACTGCAGGAAAGCGACAGCTCAGATATCACTGCAGGAAAGAGACAGCTCAGATATCACTGCAGGAAAGTGACAGCTCAGATATCACTGCAGGAAAGCGACAGCTCAGATATTACTGCAGGAAAGTGACAGCTCAGATATTACTGCAGGAAAGTGACAGCTCAGATATCACTGCAGGAAAGTGACAGCTCAGATATTACTGCAGGAAAGTGACAGCTCAGATATTACTGCAGGAAAGTGACAGCTCAGATATTACTGCAGGAAAGTGACAGCTCAGATATGTAAGGATTTCCAGGGGATTTAGGTAAATATAAGTCATTACAAGGATTTTGCGCGTTGCGGTACTTGTGTATATAACGAGCGCCGGTTGTGACATGTCACGATACTGCAGCTGCTCGGCCGCACTTCCACATTCTGCCCACCATCAAGACAAGAACAGATTTCTGCACATCACTTCTTCCTCTTTCCACCCTACTCACCTCTTAGTCATGGAGATGTAATTTCCACAGACATTTTACTTCAATCATCTGTCCCAGTCTGAAGTAAAGATGAATTCTGGGGTTAAATACAGAAATGCGAGTACCGGGCACCTATAACTCCCATTACTTATAAACAATAAGGATGATGAGGATGATCATTTGTGGCCCTATATGGCTCATGTCATTTGTTTGAGTCTTTTCAGTGTAAGGTTGCTGAGGTTTGCTGGCTCTAGTGGAGGGTTCGGATCATCTTTGGTGGCTCTAGTGGAGGGTTTGGATTACCTTTGGTGGCTCCTGTGGAGGGTTCAGGTCCCCTTTGATAGCTCTAGTGGAGGGTTCGGATCATCTTTGGCGTCTCTAGTGGTGGGTTCGGATCAACTTTGGCATCTCTAGTGGAGGGTTCGGATCATCTTTGGCGGCTCTAGTGGAGGGTTCGGATCCCCTTTGGTATCTCTAGTGGAGGGTTCGGATCATCTTTGGCAGCTCAAGTGGAGGGTTCGGATCATCTTTTGTGTTTCTAGTGGAGGGTTCGAATCATCTTTGGTGGCTCTAGTGGAGGGTTCGGATCATCTTTGGAAGCTCTAGTGGAGGGTTCGGATCATCTTTGGTGGCTCTAGTGGAGGGTTAGGATCCCCTTTCGTGGCTCTAGTGGAGGGTTCGGATCCCATTTGGTGGCTCTAGTAGAAAGTTCGGATCATCTTTGGCGGCTCTAGTGGAGGGTTCGGATTATCTTTGTTGACTCTAGTGGAGGGTTCAAATCATCTTTGGTGGCTCTAGTGGTGGGTTCGGATCATCTTTGGAGTCTCTAAAGTAGGGTTCGGTTCATCTGTGGTGGCTCTAGTGGAGAGTTCAGATCCACTTTGATATCTCTAGTGGAGGCTTCGGAACATCCTTGGTGGCACTAGTGGGGGGTTCAGATCCCATTTTGTGGCTCTAGTGGAGGGTTCGGATCATCTTTGGTGTTTTTAGTGGAGGGTTCGGATCATCTTTGGTGGTTCTAGGGGAGGGTTCGGATCATCTTTGGTGGCTCTAGTGGAGGGTTCGGATCCCTTTTGGTGGCTCTAGTGGAGGGTTCGGATCCACTTTGATATCTCTAGTGGAGGGTTCGGAACATCTTTGGTGGCACTAGTGGGGGGTTCGGATACAATTTTGTGGCTCTAGTGGAGGGTTCGGATCATCTTTGGTGTTTCTAGGGGGGGGTTCGGATCATCTTTGGTGGTTCTAGTGGAGGGTTCAGATCACCTTTGGTGGCTCAAGTGGAGGGTTTGGATCCCTTTTGGTGGCTCTAGTGGAGGGTTCGGATTCTCTTTGGTGGCACTAGTAGAAGGTTCGGATCATCTTTGGCGGCTCTAGTGAAGTGTTCAGATTATCTTTGTTGGCTCTAGTGGAGGGTTTGGATCACCTTTGTCGGCTCTAGTGGGGGGTACGGATCCACTTTGGTGGCTCTAGTGGAGGGTTCGGAACATCTTTGGCGTCTCTACTGGAGGGTTTGAATCTCCTTTGGCGGCTCTAGTGGAGGGTTCGGATCATCTTTGGTGGCTCTAGTGAAGGTTTCGGATCTCCTTTGGTGGCTCTAGAGGATGGTTCGGATCCCCTTTGGTGGCTCTATTGGAGGGTTCTGATCCCCTTTGGTGGCTCTAGTGGAGAGTACATATCCCTTTTGCGGCTCTAGTGGAGGGTTCAGATCCCCTTAGGTGGCTCTAGTGGAGGGTTCGGATCCCCTTTGTTGGCTCTAGTGGAGGGTTCGGATAATCTTTGGCGTCTCTAGTGGAGGGTTCGGATCTCCTTTGGTGGCTCTAGTTGGGGGTTCGGATCCCCTTTGGTGGCTCTAGTGGAGGGTTCTGATCACCTTTGGCGTCTCTAGTGCAGGGTTCGGATCATTTTTGGTGGCTCTAGTGGAGGGTTTGGATCATCTGTGGTGGCTCTAGTGGAGGGTTCGGATCCACTTTGATATATCTAGTGGAGAGTTCGGAACATCTTTGGTGGCTCTAGTGGAGGGTTCGGATCCCCTTTGGTGGCTCTAGTGGAGGGTTCGGATAATCTTTGGCATCTCTAGTGGAGGGTTCGGATCTCCTTTGGCGGCTGTAGTGGAGGGTTCGAATCTCCTTTGGTGGCTCTAGTGGAGGGTTCGAATCTCCTTTGGCGGCTCTAGTGGAGGTTTCGGATCTCCTTTGGTGGCTCTAGAGGATGGTTCGGATCCCCTTTGGTGGCTCTAGTGGGGGGTTCTGATCCCCTTTGGTGGCTCTAGTGGAGAGTTCAGATCCCTTTTGCGGCTCTAGTGGAGGGTTCAGATCCCCTTTGGTGGCTCTAGTAGAGGGTTCCGATCCCCTTTGGTGGCTCTTGTGGAGGGTTCGGATAATCTTTGGCGTCTCTAGTGCAGGGTTCGGATCTCCTTTGGCGGCTCTAGTTGGGGGTTCGGATCCCCTTTGGTGGCTCTAGTGGAGGGTTCTGATCACCTTTGGCGTCTCTAGTGGAGGGTTCGGATCATTTTTGGTGGCTCTAGTGGAGGGTTCTGATCATCTGTGGTGGCTCTAGTGGAGGGTTCGGATCCACTTTGATAAATCTAGTGGAGGGTTCGGAACATCTTTGGTGGCTCTAGTGGAGGGTTCGGATCCCCTTTGGTGGCTCTAGTGGAGGGTTCGGATAATCTTTGGCATCTCTAGTGGAGGGTTCGGATCTCCTTTGGCAGCTCTAGTTGGGGGTTCGGATCCCCTTTGGTGGCTCTAGTGCAGGGTTCTGATCACCTTTGGCGTCTCTAGTGGAGGGTTCGGATCATTTTTGGTGGCTCTAGTGGAGGGTTCGGATCATCTGTGGTGGCTCTAGTGGAGGGTACGGATCCCCTTTGGTTGCTCTAGTGGAAGGTTCTTACTCCCTTTGGTGGCTCTAGTGGAGGGTTCAGATCCCCTTTGGCGGCTCAAATGGAGGGTTCGGATCTACTTTGTTGGCTCTAGTGGACGATTCGGATCCCCTTTGGCGGGTCTAGTGGAGGGTTCAGATCCCCTTTAGTTTCTCTAGTGGAGGGTTCGGGTCTCCTTTGGTTGCTCTAGAGGAAGGTGAGGAACCCCTTTGGTGGCTCTAGTGGAGGGTTTGGATCCCCTTTGTTGGCTCTAGTGGTGCATTTGGATCCCCTTTGGCGGCTCTAGTGGAGGGTACGGATCTCCTTTGGTGGCTCTAGTGGAGGGTTCAGATTCCCTTTGGTGGCTCTAGTAGAGGGTTAGGATCCCCTTTGGTGGGTCTAGTGGAGGGTTCGGATCCCCTTTGGTGGTTCTAGTGGAATGTTTGGATCCCCTTTGGTGGCTCTAGTGGAGTTTTTCGGATCCCCTTTAGTGGCTCTAGTGGAGGTTACGGATCCCCTTTGGTGGCTCTAGTGGAAGGTTCTGACTCCCTTTTGTGGCTCTAGTGGAGGGTTCAGATCCCCTTTGGCGGCTCAAGTGGAGGGTTCGGATCTCCTTTGGTGGCTCTAGTGGGCGATTCGTATCCCCTTTGGCGGGTCTAGTGGAGGGTTCAGATCCCATTTAGTGGCTCTAGTGGAGGGTTCGGGTCTCCTTTGGTAGCTCTAGAGGAGGGTGAGGAACCCCTTTCGTCGCTCTAGTGGAGGGTTTGGATCCCCTTTGGTGGCTCTAGTAGAGGGTTCAGCAGCCCTTTAATGCCTCTAGTGGAAGGTTCGGATCCCTTTTGGTGGCTATAGTGGTGGGTTTTGATCCCCTTTCGCGGCTCTAGTGGAGGGTTCGGCTCTCCGTTGGTGGCTCTAGTGGAGGGTTCAGATCTCCTTTGGTGGCTCTAGTGGAGGGTTCGGATGCCCTTTGGTATCTCTAGTGGAGGGTTCGGATCCTCTATGGCTGCTCTAGTGGAGGGTTCGAATCCCCTTTGGTGGCTCAAGTGGAGGGTTCGGATCTCCTTTGGTCACTCTAGTGGAGGGTTCGGATCCCTTTTGGTAGCTCTAGCGTAGGGTTCGGATCCCCTTTGGTATCTTTAGTGGAGGGTTAGGATCCTCTTTGGCTGCTCTAGTGGAGGGTTCGAATCGCCTTTGGTGGCTCTAGTGGAGGGTTCGGATCCCATTTGGTGGCTCTAGTGTAGGGTTTGGAACCCCTTTGGCATATCTAGTGGAGGGCTTGGATCCCCTAAGGTGGCTGCAGTGGAGGGTTCGGATCCCCTTTGGTGGTACTAGTGGAGGGTTCGGATCCCCTTTGGTGGCTCTAGTGGAGGGTTTGGATCATCTTTGTTGGCTCTAGTGGAGGGTTCGAATCATCTTTGGTGGCTCTAGTGGAGGGTTCGGATCATTTTTGGCGTCTCTAGTGGAGTGTTCGGATCTCCTTTGGTGGCTCTAGTGGACGATTTGGATCCCCTTTGGCGGGTCTAGTGGAGGGTTCAGATCCCCTTTAGTGGCTCTAGTGGAGGGTTCGAGTCTCCTTTGGTAGCTCTAGAGGAGGGTGAGGATCCCCTTTGGGGGCTCTAGTGGAAGGTTCGGATCCCCTTTGGTGGCTCTAGTGGTGGGTTTGGTTCCCCTTTGGTGGGTCTAGTGGAGGGTTCGGATCTCCTTTGGTGGCTCTAGTGGAGGGGTCAGATCTCCTTTGGTGGCTCTAGTGGAGGGTTCGGATCCCCTTTGCTTGCTCTAGTGGAGGGTTTGGGTGGCCTTTGGTATCTCTAGTGGAGGGTTCGGATCCTCTATGGCTGCTTTAGTGGAGGGTTCGAATCCCCATTGGTGTCTCTAGTGGAGGGTTCGGATCTCCTTTTGTCGCTCTAGTGGAGGGTTCGGATCTCTTTTGGTAGCTCTAGTGTAGGGTTCGGATCCCCTTTGGTATCTCTAGTGGAGGGTTAGGATCCTCTTTGGCTGGCTCTAGTGGAGGGTTCGAATCGACTTTAGTGGCTCTAGTGGAGTGTTCGAATCGACTTTAGTGGCTCTAGTGGAGGGTTCAGATCCCGTTTGGTGGCTTTAGTGGACGGTTTGGATCCCTTTATGCGGCTCTAGTGGTTGGTTTGTATGACCTTTGGTGGCTCTAGTGGAGGGTTCCGATCTCCTTTGGTGGGTCTAGTGGAGGGTTTGGATCCCCTTTGGTGGTTCTAGTGGAGAGTTCAGATCCCCTTTGGTGGCTCTAGTGGAGGGTTCGGATTTACTTTGGTGACTCTAGTGGAGGGTTTGGATGCCCTTTGGTGGCTCTAGTGGAGGGTTCAGAACCCCTTTGGCGGCTCTAGTGGAGGGTTCGGATCCTCTTTGGTGGCTCTAGTGGAGGGTTCGGTTCCCCTTTGGCGGCTCTAGTGTATGGTTCGGATCCTCTTTGGTGGCTCTAGTGGAGGGTTCGGGTCTCCTTTGGTGGCTCTAGTGGAGGGTTCGGATCCCCTTTGGTGGCTCTAGTAGAGGGTTCGGATCATCTATGTTTGCTCTAGTAGAGTGTTCTGATCCCCTTTGTTTGCTCAAGTGGAGGATTCAGATCCCCTTTGGCGGCACTAGTGGATAGTTCGGATCCTCTTTGTTGGCCCTAGTGGAGAGGTCGGGTCTCCTTTAGTAGCGCTAGAAGAGGGTTCAGATCCCCTTTGGTGGCTCTAGTGGAGGGTTCAGTTCCCCTTTTGAGGCTCTAGTGGAGGGTTCAGTTCCCCTTTGGTGGCTCTAGTGGAGAGTACAGATCCCTTTTGCGGCTCTAGTGGAGGGTTCAGATTTCTGTTGGCAGCTCTAGTGGAGGGTTCGGAACCCCTTTGGCGGCTCTAGAGGAGGGTTAGAATAATCTTTGGCGGCTCTAGTGGCGGGTCCATATCTCCTTTGATGGCTCTAGAGAAAGGTTCGGATCCCCTTTGGTGTCTCTAGTGGAGGGTTCTGATCTCCATTGGTGGCTCTAGTGGAGGGTTCAGATCCCCTTTCGTGGCTCTATTGGAGGGTTCGGATCTCAATTGGTGGCTCTAGTGGTGGGTTCAGATCCCCTTTGGCGGCTCTAGTGGATGGTTCGGATCCTCTTTGTTGGCTCTAGTGGAGAGGTCGGGTCTCCTTTAGTAGCGCTAGAAGAGGGTTCAGATCCCCTTTGGTGGCTCTAGTGGAGGGTTCAGTTCCCCTTTGGTGGCTCTAGTGGAGGGTTCGAGTCACCTTTGGTAGCTCTAGTGGAGGCTTCGGATCGTCTTTGGTGGCTCTAGTGGAGGGTTCGGATCATCTTTGTTGGCTCTAGTGGAGAGTTAAGATCATCTTTGGTGGCTCTATATCTGGGTTCGGATCATCTTTGGCGTCTCTGGTGGAGGTTTTGAATCATCTTTGGCGTTTCCCGTGGAGGGTTCGGGTCATTTTTGGTGGCTCTAGTGGAGGGTTTGGATCGCCTTTGGTATCTCTAGTGGAGGGTTCGAAACATCTTTGGTGGCTCTAGTGGTGGGTTCAGATCCACTTTGGTGGCTCTGGTGGATGGTTCGGATACCCTTTGGCGGCTCTAGTGGAGGGTTCAGATTTCTGTTGGCAGCTCTAGTGGAGGGTTTGGATCCTCTTTGGTGGCTCTAGAGGAGGGTTAGAATCATCTTTGGCGGCTCTAGTGGTGGGTCCGGATCTCCTTTGATGGCTCTAGTGGAGGGTTCGGATCCCCTTTGGTGTCTCTAGTGGAGGGTTCTGATCTCCTTTGGTGGCTCTAGTGGAGGGTTCAGATCCCCTATGGTGGCTCTAGTAGAGGGGTTCGGATCATCTTTAATTGCTCTAGTGGAGGGTTCAGATCCCCTTTGGTAGCTCTAGTGGAGGGTTCGGATCCCCTTTGGTATCTCTAGTGGAATGTTCTGATCCCCTTTGTTTGCTCAAGTGGAGGGTTCAGATCCCCTTTGGCGGCTCTAGTGGAGGGTTCAGATTTCTGTTGGCAGCTCTAGTGGAGGGTTCGGTTCCCCTTTGGCGGCTCTAGTGTATGGTTCGGATCCTCTTTGGTGGCTCTAGTGGAGGGTTCGGGTCTCCTTTGGTGGCTCTAGTGGAGGGTTCGGATCCCCTTTGGTGGCTCTAGTAGAGGGTTCGGATCATCTATGTTTGCTCTAGTAGAGTGTTCTGATCCCCTTTGTTTGCTCAAGTGGAGGATTCAGATCCCCTTTGGCGGCACTAGTGGATAGTTCGGATCCTCTTTGTTGGCCCTAGTGGAGAGGTCGGGTCTCCTTTAGTAGCGCTAGAAGAGGGTTCAGATCCCCTTTGGTGGCTCTAGTGGAGGGTTCAGTTCCCCTTTTGAGGCTCTAGTGGAGGGTTCAGTTCCCCTTTGGTGGCTCTAGTGGAGAGTACAGATCCCTTTTGCGGCTCTAGTGGAGGGTTCAGATTTCTGTTGGCAGCTCTAGTGGAGGGTTCGGAACCCCTTTGGCGGCTCTAGAGGAGGGTTAGAATAATCTTTGGCGGCTCTAGTGGCGGGTCCATATCTCCTTTGATGGCTCTAGAGAAAGGTTCGGATCCCCTTTGGTGTCTCTAGTGGAGGGTTCTGATCTCCATTGGTGGCTCTAGTGGAGGGTTCAGATCCCCTTTCGTGGCTCTATTGGAGGGTTCGGATCTCAATTGGTGGCTCTAGTGGTGGGTTCAGATCCCCTTTGGCGGCTCTAGTGGATGGTTCGGATCCTCTTTGTTGGCTCTAGTGGAGAGGTCGGGTCTCCTTTAGTAGCGCTAGAAGAGGGTTCAGATCCCCTTTGGTGGCTCTAGTGGAGGGTTCAGTTCCCCTTTGGTGGCTCTAGTGGAGGGTTCGAGTCACCTTTGGTAGCTCTAGTGGAGGCTTCGGATCGTCTTTGGTGGCTCTAGTGGAGGGTTCGGATCATCTTTGTTGGCTCTAGTGGAGAGTTAAGATCATCTTTGGTGGCTCTATATCTGGGTTCGGATCATCTTTGGCGTCTCTGGTGGAGGTTTTGAATCATCTTTGGCGTTTCCCGTGGAGGGTTCGGGTCATTTTTGGTGGCTCTAGTGGAGGGTTTGGATCGCCTTTGGTATCTCTAGTGGAGGGTTCGAAACATCTTTGGTGGCTCTAGTGGTGGGTTCAGATCCACTTTGGTGGCTCTGGTGGATGGTTCGGATACCCTTTGGCGGCTCTAGTGGAGGGTACGGATCTCCTTTGGTGGCTCTAGTGGAGGGTTCAGATTCCCTTTGGTGGCTCTAGTAGAGGGTTAGGATCCCCTTTGGTGGGTCTAGTGGAGGGTTCGGATCCCCTTTGGTGGTTCTAGTGGAATGTTTGGATCCCCTTTGGTGGCTCTAGTGGAGTTTTTCGGATCCCCTTTAGTGGCTCTAGTGGAGGTTACGGATCCCCTTTGGTGGCTCTAGTGGAAGGTTCTGACTCCCTTTTGTGGCTCTAGTGGAGGGTTCAGATTTCTGTTGGCAGCTCTAGTGGAGGGTTCGGAACCCCTTTGGCGGCTCTAGAGGAGGGTTAGAATAATCTTTGGCGGCTCTAGTGGCGGGTCCATATCTCCTTTGATGGCTCTAGAGAAAGGTTCGGATCCACTTTGGTGTCTCTAGTTGAGGGTTCTGATCTCCATTGGTGGCTCTAGTGGAGGGTTCAGATCCCCTTTCGTGGCTCTATTGGAGGGTTCGGATCTCAATTGGTGGCTCTAGTGGTGGGTTCAGATCCCCTTTGGCGGCTCTAGTGGATGGTTCGGATCCTCTTTGTTGGCTCTAGTGGAGAGGTCGGGTCTCCTTTAGTAGCGCTAGAAGAGGGTTCAGATCCCCTTTGGTGGCTCTAGTGGAGGGTTCAGTTCCCCTTTGGTGGCTCTAGTGGAGGGTTCGAGTCACCTTTGGTAGCTCTAGTGGAGGCTTCGGATCGTCTTTGGTGGCTCTAGTGGAGGGTTCGGATCATCTTTGTTGGCTCTAGTGGAGAGTTAAGATCATCTTTGGTGGCTCTATATCTGGGTTCGGATCATCTTTGGCGTCTCTGGTGGAGGTTTTGAATCATCTTTGGCGTTTCCCGTGGAGGGTTCGGGTCATTTTTGGTGGCTCTAGTGGAGGGTTTGGATCGCCTTTGGTATCTCTAGTGGAGGGTTCGAAACATCTTTGGTGGCTCTAGTGGTGGGTTCAGATCCACTTTGGTGGCTCTGGTGGATGGTTCGGATACCCTTTGGCGGCTCTAGTGGAGGGTTCAGATTTCTGTTGGCAGCTCTAGTGGAGGGTTTGGATCCTCTTTGGTGGCTCTAGAGGAGGGTTAGAATCATCTTTGGCGGCTCTAGTGGTGGGTCCGGATCTCCTTTGATGGCTCTAGTGGAGGGTTCGGATCCCCTTTGGTGTCTCTAGTGGAGGGTTCTGATCTCCTTTGGTGGCTCTAGTGGAGGGTTCAGATCCCCTATGGTGGCTCTAGTAGAGGGGTTCGGATCATCTTTAATTGCTCTAGTGGAGGGTTCAGATCCCCTTTGGCGGCTCTAGTGGAGGGTTCAGATTTCTGTTGGCAGCTCTAGTGGAGGGTTCGGATCCCCTTTGGCGGCTCTAGTGGAGGGTTCGGATCTCCATTGGTGGCTCTAGTGGAGGGTTCAGATCCCCTTTGGTGGCTCTAGTGGAGGGTTCAGTTCCCCTTTGGAGGCTCTAGTGGAGGGTTCAGATCCCTTTTGGCGGTTCTAGTGGAGGGTTCAGATCTCCTTTGGCGGCTCTAGTAGAGGGTTTGGATCCCCTTTAATGTCTCTAGTGGAGGGTTCTGATCCCCTTTGGTGGCTCTAGTGGAGGGTTCAAATCCCTTTTGGTGGCTAAAGTGGAGGGTTCAAATCCAAATTGGCGGCTCTAGTGGAGGGTTCAGATCCCCTTTGGCAGCTCTAGTGGATGGTTTGGATCCCCTTTCATGTTTCTAGTGGAGGGTTCGGATCTCCTTTGTTGGCTCTAGTGGAGTGTTCGGATCACTTTTGGCGGGTCTAGTGGAGGGTTCATATCCCCTTTGGTGGCTCTAGTAGAGGGTTCGTGTTTCCATTGGTAGCTCTAGTGGAGGGTTCAGATCCCCTTTGGTGGCTCTAGTGGAGGGTTCAGATCCCCTTTGGTGGCTCTAGTGGAGGGTTCGGGTCTCCTTTAGTAGCTCTAGTCGAGGGTTCGCATCCCCTTTGGTGGCTCTAGTGGAGGCACAAACAGAACCGATAAAAACACAGGGACATATACAAAAACACCGAAAAAGGCCATACTTACAAATGGACACAGCCAGGCCAGAAATGCTGATGAAAGGGCGAGCAGGTGCTTTAAATAATAATAGCCACTCCCACTAGTCTTGAGGGGAGTGGTGTGTGGTGCATGGGATGTGTAGTAAGAAATAATAAATGAATAGTGTGTGTGCAAGTGTAATACTATAAGTGAAATATAGGGGGCAGTAATAAATGAAGTGCCTCAATAGAAATAAATGGATAATGGGGTGCAAGTGAGTGAAACATGGAGGGATAGTGTGTACGTCATGAGGCACAACGTGTATAGCCAGGTAGAAGCCTATTTGTGACGCCTTGATAATTCATAAAGCGGGCTACCCTGCTTGCTATGCCAAACAACAACACACCATGCTCTCCCAGCATCAAAGACCCGGCTGTGTCCAAGAGAAGCGAATGTACATAATAATGAAAAATACCTGGGGTATTGGTAATCATTTTGGCCAAAAGGACGCAAGCTCGCAATCCACGACAAGGATCCCCAGACTTGCGAGTCCCTAAATCCTAAACTGGAACAGAACGTTCCTGATGCACAAACAGAACCGATAAAAACACAGGGACATATACAAAAACACCGAAAAAGGCCATACTTACAAATGGACACAGCCAGGCCAGAAATGCTGATGAAAGGGCGAGCAGGTGCTTTAAATAATAATAGCCACTCCCAGGGTTTGGATCCCCTTTCATGGCTCTAGTACAGGGTTCGGACCCCTATTGGTTTCTCTAGTGGAGGGTTCTGATCCACTTTGGTGGCTCTAGTGGAGGGTTCGGATCCACTTTGGTATCTCTAGTAGAGGGTTCGGATCATCTCTGGCGGCTCTAGTGGAGGGTTCGGATCCCCTTTGGTGGCTCTAGTGGAGGGTTTGGTTCTCCTTTGGTGGCTCTAGTGGAGGGTCCGTATCCCCTTTGGCGACTCTAGTGGAGGGTTTGGATTTCCTTTAATGTCGCTAGTGGAAGTTTCGGATCCCCTTTGATGGCTCTAAAGGAGGGTTTGGATCCCCTTTGGCAGCTCTAGTGGAGGGTTCGGATCTCCTTTGGTGGCTCTAGTGCAGGGTTTGGATCCCTTTTGGTAGCTCAAGTGGAGGGTTTGTATCCCCTTTGGTTTCTCTAGTGGAGGGATCTGATACCCTTTAGTGGCTCTAGTGGAGGGTTCGGATCCACTTTATTATCTCTAGTAGAGGGTTCGGTTCATCTTTGGTGGCTCTAATGGAGGATTTTGATCCCTTTTGTGGCTATAGTGGAGGGTTCGGAACCCCTTTGGTGGCTCTAGTAGAAAGTTCGGATCATCTTTGGCGGCTTTAGTGGAGGGTTCGGATCATGTTTGTTGGCTTTAGTGGAGGGTTCGGATCATCTTTGGTGGCTCTAGTGGTGGGTTCGGATCATCTGTGGCGTCTCTAGTGGTGGGTTCGGATCATCTTTCGCTGCTCTAGTGGAGTGTTCGGATCCCGTTTGGTATTTCTAGTGGAGGGTTTGGATCATCTTTGTTGGCTCTAGTGGAGGGTTTGGATTGTCTTTGGCGTCTCTAGTGGAGGGTTTGGATCATCTTTGGTGTCTCTACTGGAGGGTTTGGATCCCCTTTGGTTTCTCTAATGGAGGGTTCGAAACATCTTTGGCGTGTTCGGATACCCTTTGGTGGCTTTAGAGGAGGGTTCAGATCAGCTTTGGTGGCTCTAGTAGAGGGTTCGGATCTCCTATGGTGGCTATACTGGAGGGTTCGGATCTCCTTTGGCTGCTCTAGTGGAGGGTTCCAATCGCCTTTGGTATCTCTAGTGGAGGGTTCGAATCCCCTTTGGTGGCTCTAGTGGATGGTTCAGATCCCCTTTGGCGGCTCTAGTGGAGGGTTCAGATCCCCTTTGATGGCTCTAGTGGAGGGTTCGGATTCCATTTGGCGACTCTAGTAGAGGGTTTGGATCCCCTTTAATGTCTCTAGTGGATGGTTCGGATCCCCTTTGGTGGCTCTAGTGGAGGGTTCAAATCCCCTTTGCTGGCTCTAATGGAGGGTTCGGATCCCCTTTGGCGGGTCTCTTGGAGGGTTCGGATCAGCTTTGGTGGCTCTATTGGATGGTTTTGGATCTCCTTTGGTGGCTCTAGTGGAGCGTTCGGATCTCCTATGGTGGCTATATTGGAGGGTTCGAATCTCCTTTGGTGGCTCTAGTGGAGGGTTCGGATCCCCTTTGGTAGCTCTAGTGGAGGGTTCGGATCCCCTTTGGTATCTCTAGTGGAATGTTCTGATCCCCTTTGGTGGCTCAAGTGGAGGGTTCGGATCCCCTTTGGTATCTCTAGTGGAATGTTCTGAAACCCTTTGGTGGCTCTAGTGGAGGATTCGGATCCCCTTTGGTAGATCTAGTGGAGGGTTCGGATCCTCTTTGGCTGCTCTAGTGGAGTGTTCGAATCCCCTTTGATGGCTCTAGTGGAGGGTTCGGATCCCCTTTGGTGGCTCTAGTGGAGGGTTTGGTTCTCCTTTGGTGGCTCTAGTGGAGGGTCCGTATCCCCTTTGGCGACTCTAGTGGAGGGTTCGGATTTCCTTTAATGTCTCTAGTGGAAGGTTCGGATCCCCTTTGATGGCTCTAAAGGAGGGTTTGGATCCCTTTTGGTAGCTCAAGTGGAGGGTTTGTATCCCCTTTGGTTTCTCTAGTGGAGGGATTTTATACCCTTTAGTGGCTCTAGTGGAGGGTTCGGATCCATTTTATTATCTCTAGTAGAGGGTTCGGTTCATCTTTGGTGGCTCTAGTGGAGGATTTTTATCCCCTTTTGTGGCACTAGTGGAGGGTTCGGAACCCCTTTGGTGGCTCTAGTGGAGGGTTCGGATCCCCTTTGGTGGCTCTAGTGGAGGGTTCGGATCCCCTTTGGCGGCTCTAGTGGAGGGTTCAGATCCCTTTTGGTGGCTCTAGTGGAGGGTTCGGATCTCCTTTGGTGGCTCTAGTAGAGGGTTTGGATCCCCTTAAATGCCTCTAGTGGAGGGTTCTGATCCTCTTTGGTGGCTCTAGTGGAAGGTTCGGATACACTTAGCTGGTTCTAATGGAGGGTTCAGATCCCCTTTGGCTGGTCTAGTGGAGGGTTCTGATCCCCTTTGGTTGCTCTAGTGGAGGGTTCGGATCTCCTTTGGCAGGTCTAGTGGAGGGTTCAGATCCCCTTTGGCGGCTCTTGTGGAGGGTTTGGATCACCTTTGTTGGCTCTAGTGTAGGGTTCTGATCCCCTTTGGTGGCTCTAGTGGAGGGTTCGGATCCCCTTTGGCGGCTCTAATGGATGGTTCGGATCCACTTTGGCGGCTCTAGCGGAGGGTTCGGATCCCCTTTGGCGGCTCTAATGGAGGGTTCGGATCCAATTTGTCGTTTCTAGTGGAGGGCTCGGATCCACTTTGGCGGCTGTAGTGGAGGGTTCGCATCCACTTTGGCGGCTCTAGTGGAGGGTTCAAATTTCTTTTGGTGGCTCTAGTTGAGGGTCCGGGACTCTTTTGGTGGCTCTAAAGGAGGGTTCGGATCATCATTGATACCTCTAGTGGAGGTTTCGGATCTCCTTTGTTGGCTCTAGTGGAGGGTTTGGATCCCCTTTAATGTCTCCAGTGGATGGTTCGGATCCCCATTTTGTGGCTCTAGTGGAGGGTTCAGATCCCCTTTGCTGGCTCTAGTGGAGGGTTCGGATCTCCATTGGTGGCTCTAGTGGAGGGTTCAGATCCCCTTTTCGGCTCTAGTGAACGGTTCGGATCCCCTTTAATGGCTCTAGTGGAGGATTCATATTTCCTTTGGTGGCTCTTGTGGTGAGCTCGGATCCCCTTTGGCGGGTCTAGTGGAGGATTCAGATCCCCTTTGATGGCTCTAGTGGAGGGTTCAAATCCCTTTTGGTGGCTAAAGTGGAGGGTTCAAATCCAAATTGGCGGCTCTAGTGGAGGGTTCAGATCCCCTTTGGCAGCTCTAGTGGATGGTTTGGATCCCCTTTCGTGTTTCTAGTGGAGGGTTCGGATCTCCTTTGGTGGCTCTAGTGGAGTGTTCGGATCACTTTTGGCGGGTCTAGTGGAGGGTTCATATCCCCTTTGGTGGCTCTAGTAGAGGGTTCGTGTTTCCATTGGTAGCTCTAGTGGAGGGTTCAGATCCCCTCTGGTGGCTCTAGTGGAGGGTTCAGATCCCCTTTGGTGGCTCTAGTGGAGGGTTCGGGTCTCCTTTAGTAGCTCTAGTCGAGGGTTCGCATCCCCTTTGGTGGCTCTAGTGGAGGGTTTGGATCCCCTTTCGTGGCTCTAGTACAGGGTTCGAACCCCTATTGGTTTCTCTAGTGGAGGGTTCTGATCCCCTTTGGTGGCTCTAGTGGAGGGTTCGGATCCACTTTGGTATCTCTAGTAGAGGGTTCGGATCATCTCTGGCGGCTCTAGTGGAGGGTTCGGATCCCCTTTGGTGGCTCTAGTGGAGGGTTTGGTTCTCCTTTGGTGGCTCTAGTGGAGGGTCCGTATCCCCTTTGGCGACTCTAGTGGAGGGTTTGGATTTCCTTTAATGTCTCTAGTGGAAGTTTCGGATCCCCTTTGATGGCTCTAAAGGAGGGTTTGGATCCCCTTTGGTGGCTCTAGTAGAAAGTTCGGATCATCTTTGGCGGCTTTAGTGGAGGGTTCGGATCATGTTTGTTGGCTTTAGTGGAGGGTTCGGATCATCTTTGGTGGCTCTAGTGGTGGGTTCGGATCATCTGTGGCGTCTCTAGTGGTGGGTTCGGATCATCTTTCGCTGCTCTAGTGGAGGGTTCGGATCCCGTTTGGTATTTCTAGTGGAGGGTTCGGATCATCTTTGTTGGCTCTAGTGGAGGGTTTGGATTGTCTTTGGCGTCTCTAGTGGAGGGTTTAGATCATCTTTGGTGTCTCTACTGGAGGGTTTGGATCCCCTTTGGTTTCTCTAATGGAGGGTTCGAAACATCTTTTGCGTGTTCGGATACCCTTTGGTGGCTCTAGAGGAGGGTTCAGATCAGCTTTGGTGGCTCTAGTAGAGGGTTCGGATCTCCTATGGTGGCTATACTGGAGGGTTCGGATCTCCTTTGGCTGCTCTAGTGGAGGGTTCCAATCGCCTTTGGTATCTCTAGTGGAGGGTTCGAATCCCCTTTGGTGGCTCTAGTGGATGGTTCAGATCCCCTTTGGCGGCTCTAGTGGAGGGTTCAGATCCCCTTTGATGGCTCTAGTGGAGGGTTCGGATTCCATTTGGCGACTCTAGTAGAGGGTTTGGATCCCCTTTAATGTCTCTAGTGGATGGTTCGGATCCCCTTTGGTGGCTCTAGTGGAGGGTTCAGATCCCCTTTGCTGGCTCTAATGGAGGGTTCGGATCCCCTTTGGCGGGTCTCTTGGAGGGTTCGGATCAGCTTTGGTGGCTCTATTGGATGGTTTCGGATCTCCTTTGGTGGCTCTAGTGGAGCGTTCAGATCTCCTATGGTGGCTATATTGGAGGGTTCGAATCTCCTTTGGTGGCTCTAGTGGAGGGTTCGGATCCCCTTTGGTAGCTCTAGTGGAGGGTTCGGATCCCCTTTGGTATCTCTAGTGGAATGTTCTGATCCCCTTTGGTGGCTCTAGTGGAGGGTTCGGATCCCCTTTGGTAAATCTAGTGGAATGTTCTGATCCCCTTTGGTGGCTCTAGTGGAGGGTTCGGATCCCCTTTGGTAGATCTAGTGGAGGGTTCGGATCCTCTTTGGCTGCTCTAGTGGAGTGTTCGAATCCCCTTTGATGGCTCTAGTGGAGGGTTTGGATCCCCTTTGGTGGCTCTAGTGGAGGGTTCGGATCTCCATTGGTGGCTCTAGTGGAGGGTTCAGATCCCCTTTTCGGCTCTAGTGAACGGTTCGGATCCCCTTTAATGGCTCTAGTGGAGGATTCATATTTCCTTTGGTGGCTCTTGTGGTGAGCTCGGATCCCCTTTGGCGGGTCTAGTGGAGGATTCAGATCCCCTTTGATGGCTCTAGTGGAGGGTTCAAATCCCTTTTGGTGGCTAAAGTGGAGGGTTCAAATCCAAATTGGCGGCTCTAGTGGATGGTTCAGATCCCCTTTGGCAGCTCTAGTGGATGGTTTGGATCCCCTTTCGTGTTTCTAGTGGAGGGTTCGGATCTCCTTTGGTGGCTCTAGTGGAGTGTTCGGATCACTTTTGGCGGGTCTAGTGGAGGGTTCATATCCCCTTTGGTGGCTCTAGTAGAGGGTTCGTGTTTCCATTGGTAGCTCTAGTGGAGGGTTCAGATCCCCTTTGGTGGCTCTAGTGGAGGGTTCAGATCCCCTTTGGTGGCTCTAGTGGAGGGTTCGGGTCTCCTTTAGTAGCTCTAGTCGAGGGTTCGCATCCCCTTTGGTGGCTCTAGTGGAGGGTTTGGATCCCCTTTCGTGGCTCTAGTACAGGGTTCAAACCCCTATTGGTTTCTCTAGTGGAGGGTTCTGATCCCCTTTGGTGGCTCTAGTGGAGGGTTCGGATCCACTTTGGTATCTCTAGTAGAGGGTTCGGATCATCTCTGGCGGCTCTAGTGGAGGGTTCGGATCCCCTTTGGTGGCTCTAGTGGAGGGTTTGGTTCTCCTTTGGTGGCTCTAGTGGAGGGTCCGTATCCCCTTTGGCGACTCTAGTGGAGGGTTTGGATTTCCTTTAATGTCTCTAGTAGAAGTTTCGGATCCCCTTTGATGGCTCTAAAGGAGGGTTTGGATCCCCTTTGGTGGCTCTAGTAGAAAGTTCGGATCATCTTTGGCGGCTTTAGTGGAGGGTTCGGATCATGTTTGTTGGCTTTAGTGGAGGGTTCGGATCATCTTTGGTGGCTCTAGTGGTGGGTTCGGATCATCTGTGGCGTCTCTAGTGGTGGGTTCGGATCATCTTTCGCTGCTCTAGTGGAGGGTTCGGATCCCGTTTGGTATTTCTAGTGGAGGGTTTGGATCATCTTTGTTGGCTCTAGTGGAGGGTTTGGATTGTCTTTGGCGTCTCTAGTGGAGGGTTTAGATCATCTTTGGTGTGTCTACTGGAGGGTTTGGATCCCCTTTGGTTTCTCTAATGGAGGGTTCGAAACATCTTTGGCGTGTTCGGATACCCTTTGGTGGCTCTAGAGGAGGGTTCAGATCAGCTTTGGTGGCTCTAGTAGAGGGTTCGGATCTCCTATGGTGGCTATACTGGAGGGTTCGGATCTCCTTTGGCTGCTCTAGTGGAGGGTTCCAATCGCCTTTGGTATCTCTAGTGGAGGGTTCGAATCCCCTTTGGTGGCTCTAGTGGATGGTTCAGATCCCCTTTGGCGGCTCTAGTGGAGGGTTCAGATCCCCTTTGATGGCTCTAGTGGAGGGTTCGGATTCCATTTGGCGACTCTAGTAGAGGGTTTGGATCCCCTTTAATGTCTCTAGTGGAGGGTTCGGATCCCCTTTGCTGGCTTTAATGGAGGGTTCGGATCCCCTTTGGCGGGTCTCTTGGAGTGTTCGGATCAGCTTTGGTGGCTCTATTGGATGGTTTCGGATCTCCTTTGGTGGATCTAGTGGAGCGTTCAGATCTCCTATGGTGGCTATATTGGAGGGTTCGAATCTCCTTTGGTGGCTCTAGTGGAGGGTTCGGATCCCCTTTGGTAGCTCTAGTGGAGGGTTCGGATCCCCTTTGGTATCTCTAGTGGAATGTTCTGATCCCCTTTGGTGGCTCTAGTGGAGGGTTCGGATCCCCTTTGGTATCTCTAGTGGAATGTTCTGATCCCCTTTGGTGGCTCTAGTGGAGGGTTCGGATCCCCTTTGGTAGATCTAGTGGAGGGTTCGGATCCTCTTTGGCTGCTCTAGTGGAGTGTTCGAATCCCCTTTGATGGCTCTAGTGGAGGGTTTGGATCCCCTTTGGTGGCTCTAGTGGAGGGTTTGGTTCTCCTTTGGTGGCTCTAGTGGAGGGTCCGTATCCCCTTTGGCGACTCTAGTGGAAGGTTCGGATCCCCTTTGATGGCTCTAAAGGAGGGTTTGGATCCCCTTTGGCAGCTCTAGTGGAGGGTTCGGATCTCCTTTGGTGGCTCTAGTGGAGGGTTTGGATCCCTTCTGGTAGCTCAAGTGGAGGGTTTGTATCCCCTTTGGTTTCTCTAGTGGAGGGATTTGATACCCTTTAGTGGCTCTAGTGGAGGGTTCGGATCCATTTTATTATCTCTAGTAGAGGGTTCGGTTCATCTTTGGTGGCTCTAGTGGAGGATTTTGATCCCCTTTTGTGGCACTAGTGGAGGGTTCGGAACCCCTTTGGTGGCTCTAGTGGAGGGTTCGGATCCCCTTTGGTGGCTCTAGTGGAGGGTTCGGATCCCCTTTGGCGGCTCTAGTGGAGGGTTCAGATCCCTTTTGGTGGCTCTAGTGGAGGGTTCGGATCCCCTTAAATGCCTCTAGTGGAGGGTTCTGATCCTCTTTGGTGGCTCTAGTGGAGGGTTCAGATCCACTTTGGCTGGTCTAGTGGAGGGTTGTGATCCCCTTTGGTTGCTCTAGTGGAGGGTTCGGATCTCCTTTGGCAGGTCTAGTGGAGGGTTCAGATCCCCTTTGGCGGCTCTAGTGGAGGGTTTGGATCACCTTTGTTGGCTCTAGTGGAGGGTTCTGATCCCCTTTGGTGGCTCTAGTGGAGGGTTCGGATCCCCTTTGGCGGCTCTAATGGATGGTTCGGATCCACTTTGGCGGCTCTAGCGGAGGGTTCGGATCCCCTTTGGCGGCTCTAATGGAGGGTTCGGATCCAATTTGGCGGTTCTAGTGGAGGGTTCGGATCCACTTTGGCGGCTGTAGTGGAGGGTTCGCATTTACTTTGGCGGCTCTAGTGGAGGGTTCAAATTTCTTTTGGTGGCTCTAGTGGAGGGTTCGGGACTCTTTTGGTGGCTCTAATGGAGGGTTCGGATCATCATTGATACCTCTAGTGGAGGTTTCGGATCTCCTTTGTTGGCTCTAGTGGAGGGTTTGGATCCCCTTTAATGTCTCCAGTGGATGGTTCGGATCCCCATTTTGTGGCTCTAGTGGAGGGTTCAGATCCCCTTTGCTGGCTCTAGTGGAGGGTTCGGATCTCCATTGGTGGCTCTAGTGGAGGGTTCAGATCCCCTTTTCGGCTCTAGTGAACGGTTCGGATCCCCTTTAATGGCTCTAGTGGAGGATTCATATTTCCTTTGGTGGCTCTTGTGGTGAGCTCGGATCCCCTTTGGCGGGTCTAGTGGAGGATTCAGATCCCCTTTGATGGCTCTAGTGGAGGGTTCAAATCCCTTTTGGTGGCTAAAGTGGAGGGTTCAAATCCAAATTGGCGGCTCTAGTGGAGGGTTCCGATCCCCTTTGGCAGCTCTAGTGGATGGTTTGGATCCCCTTTCGTGTTTCTAGTGGAGGGTTCGGATCTCCTTTGGTGGCTCTAGTGGAGTGTTCGGATCACTTTTGGCGGGTCTAGTGGAGGGTTCATATCCCCTTTGGTGGCTCTAGTAGAGGGTTCGTGTTTCCATTGGTAGCTCTAGTGGAGGGTTCAGATCCCCTTTGGTGGCTCTAGTGGAGGGTTCAGATCCCCTTTGGTGGCTCTAGTGGAGGGTTCGGGTCTCCTTTAGTAGCTCTAGTCGAGGGTTCGCATCCCCTTTGGTGGCTCTAGTGGAGGGTTTGGATCCCCTTTCGTGGCTCTAGTACAGGGTTCGGGCCCCTATTGGTTTCTCTAGTGGAGGGTTCTGATCCCCTTTGGTGGCTCTAGTGGAGGGTTCGGATCCACTTTGGTATCTCTAGTAGAGGGTTCGGATCATCTCTGGCGGCTCTAGTGGAGGGTTCGGATCCCCTTTGGTGGCTCTAGTGGAGGGTTTGGTTCTCCTTTGGTGATTCTAGTGGAGGGTCCGTATACCCTTTGGCGACTCTAGTGGAGGGTTTGGATTTCCTTTAATGTCTCTAGTGGAAGTTTCGGATCCCCTTTGATGGCTCTAAAGGAGGGTTTGGATCCCCTTTGGCAGCTCTAGTGGAGGGTTCGGATCTCCTTTGGTGGCTCTAGTGCAGGGTTTGGATCCCTTTTGGTAGCTCAAGTGGAGGGTTTGTATCCCCTTTGGTTTCTCTAGTGGAGGGATCTGATACCCTTTAGTGGCTCTAGTGGAGGGTTCGGATCCACTTTATTATCTCTAGTAGAGGGTTCGGTTCATCTTTGGTGGCTCTAATGGAGGATTTTGATCCCCTTTTGAGGCTCTAGTGGAGGGTTCGGAACCCCTTTGGTGGCTCTAGTAGAAAGTTTGGATCATCTTTGGCGGCTTTAGTGGAGGGTTCGGATCATGTTTGTTGGCTTTAGTGGAGGGTTCGGATCATCTTTGGTGGCTCTAGTGGTGGGTTCGGATCATTTGTGGCGTCTCTAGTGGTGGGTTCGGATCATCTTTCGCTGCTCTAGTGGAGGGTTCGGATCCCGTTTGGTATTTCTAGTGGAGGGTTCGGATCATCTTTGTTTGCTCTAGTGGAGGGTTTGGATTGTCTTTGGCGTCTCTAGTGGAGGGTTTGGATCATCTTTGGTGTCTCTACTGGAGGGTTTGGATCCCCTTTGGTTTCTCTAATGGAGGGTTCGAAACATCTTTGGCGTGTTCGGATACCCTTTGGTGGCTCTAGAGGAGGGTTCAGATCAGCTTTGGTGGCTCTAGTAGAGGGTTCGGATCTCCTATGGTGGCTATACTGGAGGGTTTGGATCTCCTTTGGCTGCTCTAGTGGAGGGTTCCAATCGCCTTTGGTATCTCTAGTGGAGGGTTCGAATCCCCTTTGGTGGCTCTAGTGGATGGTTCAGATCCCCTTTGGCGGCTCTAGTGAAGGGTTCAGATCCCCTTTGATGGCTCTAGTGGAGGGTTCGGATTCCATTTGGCGACTCTAGTAGAGGGTTTGGATCCCCTTTAATGTCTCTAGTGGATGGTTCGGATCCCCTTTGGTGGCTCTAGTGGAGGGTTCGGATCCCCTTTGCTGGCTCTAATGGAGGGTTCGGATCCCCTTTGGCGGGTCTCTTGGAGGGTTCGGATCAGCTTTGGTGGCTCTATTGGATGGTTTCGGATCTCCTTTGGTGGCTCTAGTGGAGCGTTCGGATCTCCTATGGTGGCTATATTGGAGGGTTCGAATCTCCTTTGGTGGCTCTAGTGGAGGGTTCGGATCCCCTTTGGTAGATCTAGTGGAGGGTTCGGATCCTCTTTGGCTGCTCTAGTGGAGTGTTCGGATCCCCTTTGGTGGCTCTAGTGGAGGGTTCATATCCCCTATGGCGGCTCTAGTGGAGGGTTCAGATCCCCTTTGATGGCTCTAGTGGAGGGTACAGATCTCCTTTGGCAGCTCTAGTAGAGGGTTAATGCCTCTAGTGGATGGTTCGGATTCCCTTTGCTGGCTCTAATGGAGGGTTTGGATCCCCTTTGGAGGGTCTAGAGGAGGGTTCAGATCAGCTTTTTTCGTTGCTCTATTGGATGATTCGGATCTCCTTTGGTGGCTCTAGTGTAGGGTTCGGATCCCCTTTGGTAGCTCTAGTGGAGGGTTCGGATCCCCTTTGGTATCTCTAGTGGAAGGTTCTGATCCCCTTTGGTGGCTCTAGTGGAGGGTTCGGATCCTCTTTGGCTGCTCTAGTGGACGGTTTGAATCCCCTTTGGTGGCTCTAGTGGAGGGTTTAGATACCCTTTGGCGGCTCTAGTGGAGGGTTCAGATTCCCTTTGATGGCTCTAGTGGAGGGTACGGATCTCCTTTGGCGGCTCTATTAGAGGGTTTGGATCCCCTTTAATGTCTCTGGTGGATGGTTCGGATCCCCTTTGGTGGCTCTAATGGAGGGTTCAGAACCCCTTTGCTGGCTCTAATGGAGGATTCGGAACTCCTTTAGTGGCTCTAGTGGAAGGTTCAGATCCCTTTTTGAGGCTCTAGTGGATGGTTCGGATCCCCTTTGGTGGCTCTAGTGGAGGGTTCGGTTCTCATTTGGTGGCTCTAGTGGAGGGTTCGGGTTCCCTTTGGCGGGTCTAGTGGAGGGTTCAGATCAGTTTTGGTGGCTCTAGTGGAGGTTCTGGATCTCTTTAGTGGCTCTAGTGCAGGGTTCAGATCCAATTTGGCTGGTCTAGTGGAGGGTTCACATCCCCTTTGGTGGCTCTAGTGGAGGGTTTGGATTCCCTTTGGTAGCTTTAGTGGAGGGTTCGGATCACCTTTGGTGGCTCTAGTGGAAGGTTCGAATCCCCTTTATGGGCTCTAGTGGAGGGTTCAGATCCCCTTTGGCGGCTCTAGTGGAGGGTTTGGATCCCCTTTAATGTCTCTAGTGGAGGGTTTTGATCTCCTTTGGCGGCTCCAGTGGAGGGTTCGGATCCCCTTTGGCGGCTCTATTGAAGGGTTTGGTTCCCCTTTAATATCTCTAGTGGAGATTTCGGAACCCCTTTGGCAGTTCTAGTGGAAGGTTCGGAACCCCTTTGGCATCTCTAGTGGAGGGTTTGGATCCCCTTAGGTGGCTCTAGTGGAGGGTTCGGATACCCTTTGGTATCTCTAGTGTAGGGATTGGATCATCTTTGGTGGCTCAAGTGGAGGGTTCTGATCCCCTTTAGTGGCTCTAGTGGATGTTTCTGATCCCCTTTGGTGGCACTAGTGGAGGGTTCGGATCCCCTTTAATGGCTCTAGTGGAAGGTTCAGATCATCTTTGGTGGCTCTAGTGGATGGTACGGATAACCTTTGGTATCTCTAGTGGAGGGTACGGATCTTCTTTGGTGGCTCTAGTGGAGGCTTCAGATCCCCTTTGGTGGCTCTAGTGGAGGGTTCTGATCCACTTTGGTCGCTCTAGTGGAGTTTTCGGATAAACTTTAGTGGCTCTAGTGGAGCTTTCTGATCCCCTTTGGTGGCAGTATTGGAGGGTTCAGATCATCTTTGGTGGCTCTAGTGGAGGGTTCAAATCATCTTTGGCTTCTCTAGTGGAGGTTTCGGATCATCTTTGGTGGCTCTAGTGGAGGGTTCGGATCCCCTTTGGTATCTCTAGTGGAGGGGTCGGATCATCTTTGGCGGCTCTAGTGGGGTGTTCGGATGCCCTTTGTTGGCTCTAGTGGAGGCTTCAGATCCCCTTTGGCGGCTCTTGTGGAGGGTTCGGATTTCTTTTGGCGGCTCTAGTGAAGCGTTCGGATCTCCATTGGCGGCTCTAGAGGAGGGTTCGGATCATCTTTGCCGGCTTTAGTGGAGGGTTCGGATCCCCTTTGGTGGCTCTAGTGGAGGGTTCGGATCCCCTTTGGTGGCTCTAGTGGAGGGTTCAGATCCCCTTTGGCGGCTCTTGTGGAGGGTTCGGATTTCTTTTGGCTGCTCTAGTGGAGCGTTCGGATCTCCATTGGCGGCTCCAGTGGAGGGTTCGGATAATCTTTGGCGGCTCTAGTGGGGGGTTCGGATGCCCTTTGTTGGCTCTAGTGGAGGCTTCAGATCCCCTTTGGCGGCTCTTGTGGAGGGTTCGGATTTCTTTTGGCGGCTCTAGTGAAGCGTTCGGATCTCCATTGGCGGCTCTAGAGGAGGGTTCGGATCATCTTTGCCGGCTTTAGTGGAGGGTTCGGATCCCCTTTGGTGGCTCTAGTGGAGGATTCGGATCCCCTTTGGTGGCTCTAGTGGAGGGTTATGATCCCCTTTGGTGGCTCTAGTGGAGGGTTCAGATCCCCTTTGGCGGCTCTTGTGGAGGGTTCGGATTTCTTTTGGCTGCTCTAGTGGAGCGTTCGGATCTCCATTGGCGGCTCTAGAAGAGGGTTCGGATCATCTTTGGCAGCTTTAGTGGAGGGTTCGGATCTCCTTTGGTGGCTCTAGTGGAGGGTTTGAATCCCCTTTGGTGGCTCGAGTGGAGGGTTCGGATTCCCTTTGGTATCGTTAGTGGAGGGTTCGGATCCTTTTCCTATCTGCTCTAGTGGAGGGTTCGAATCCCCTTTGGTGGCTCTATTGGAGGGTTCAGATCCCGTTTAGTGGCTCTAGTGGAGGGTTGGGATCTCCTTTGGTGGCTCTAGTGGAGGTTTCGGATCCCCTTTGTCGGCTCTAGTGGAGGGTTTGGATCCCCTTTAATGTCTCTAGTGGAAGGTTCTGATCCCCTTTGGCGGCTCCAGTGGAGGGTTCGGATCTCCTTTGGTGGCTCTAGTGAAGGGTTTGGTTCCCCTTTAATGTCTCTAGTGGAGGGTTCGGAACCCCTTTGGCATCTCTAGCGGAGGGTTTGGATTCCCTTAGGTGGCTCTAGTGGAGGGTTCGGATACCCTTTGGTATCTCTAGTGTAGGGTTTGGATCATCTTTGGCGGCTCTAGTAGAGGGTTCTGATCCCTTTTAGTGGCTCTAGTGGAGGGTTCGGATCATCTATTTAGACTCTAGTGGAGGGTTCGGATCATCTTTGTTGGCTCTAGTGGAGGGTTCAGATCATCTTTGGTGGCTCCAGTGGAGGGTTCGGATCATCTTTGGCGGCTCTAGTGGGGGGTTCGGATGCCCTTTGTTGGCTCTAGTGGAGGCTTCAGATCCCCTTTGGCGGCTATTGTGGAGGGTTCGGATTTCTTTTGGCGGCTCTAGTGAAGCGTTCGGATCTCCATTGACGGCTCTAGAGGAGGGTTCGGATCATCTTTGCCAGCTTTAGTGGATGGTTCGTATCCCCTTTGGTGGCTCTAGTGGAGGGTTCGGATCATCTTTGGTGGCTCTACTGGAGTTTTCGGATACACTTTGTTATCACTAGTGTAGGGTTTGGATCATCTTTGGCGGCTATAGTGGAGGGTTCTGATCCCCTTTAATGGCTCTAGTGGAGGTTTCTGATCCCCTTTGGTGGCACTAGTGGAGGGTTAAGATCATCTTTGGCGTCTCTAGTGGAGGGTTCGGATCATCTATGGTCGCTCTAGTGGAAGGTTCGGATCATCTTTGGTTGCTCTAGTGGAGGGTTCAGATCCCCTTTGGCGGCTCTTGTGGAGGGTTCGGATTTCTTTTGGCGGCTCTAGTGAAGCGTTCGGATCTCCATTGGCGGCTCTAGAGGAGGGTTCGGATCATCTTTGCCGGCTTTAGTGGAGGGTTCGGATCCCCTTTGGTGGCTCTAGTGGAGGGTTCGGATCATCTTTGGTGGCTCTACTGGAGTTTTCGGATACACTTTGTTATCACTAGTGTAGGGTTTGGATCATCTTTGGCGGCTATAGTGGAGGGTTCTGATCCCCTTTAATGGCTCTAGTGGAGGTTTCTGATCCCCTTTGGTGGCACTAGTGGAGGGTTCAGATCATCTTTGGCGTCTCTAGTGGAGGGTTCGGATCATCTATGGTCGCTCTAGTGGAAGGTTCGGATCATCTTTGGTGGCTCTAGTGGAGGGTTCAGATCCCCTTTGGCGGCTCTTGTGGAGGGTTCGGATTTCTTTTGGCAGCTCTAGTGGAGCGTTCGGATCTCCATTGGCTGCTCTAGAGGAGGGTTCGGATCATCTTTGGCGGCTTTAGTGGAGGGTTCGGATCTCCTTTGGTGGCTATAGTGGAGGGTTCGGATCCCCTTTAGTGACTCTAGTGGAGGGTTCTGATCCCCTTTGGTGGCTCTAGTGGAGGGTTCGGATCATCGTTGGCGGCTCTAGTGGAGGGTTCAGTTCGCTTTAGGTGGCTCTAGTGTAGGGTTTGGATCTCCTTTGTTGGCTCTAGTGGACGGTTCAGATCCCCTTTGGCGGCTCTATTGGAGGGTTCGGATCTCCTTTGGTGGCTCTAGTGGAAGGTTCGGATCCAATTTGGCGGCTCTTGTGGAGGGTTCGGATTCCCTTTGGTATCTCTAGTGTAGGGTTCGGATCATCTTTGGCGGCTCTAGTGGAGGGTTCTGATCCCCTTTGGTGGCACTAGTGGAGGGTTCGGATCCCCTTTGGTGGCACTAGTGGAGGGTTCGGATCCCCTTTGGTGGCTCTATTGGAGGGTTCGGATCTCCTTTGGTGGCTCTAGTGGAAGGTTTGGATCCCCTTAGGTATCTCTAGTGGAGGGTTCGGATCATCTTTGGCGGCTCTAGTGGAGGGTTCTGATCACCTTTGGTCGCTCTAGTGGAGGGTTCTGATCCCCTTTGGTGGCTCTAGTGGAGGGTTTGGATCCCCTTTGGTGGCTCTAGTGGAGGGTTTGGATCCCCTTTAATTTCACTAGTGGAAGGTGTCACGTATCTGTAGTAGCTGGTGTAAACTAAGTTGCAATGGACTTGGCTTGGGTTAACCTAGGAGTGAACTCTAAGGAAATCCCCAGCATTCACCCATTAACCCCTATACAGGTATCTGGACTTTGCCGTGAGGAATTCCCAGGTAACTACACTCGGAGAACAGGAAATGCCAGAACACGGTACCAAGTCAGCGGACAACGTGCACAGTAAAACAAGCGGACGTTCAGGGCATGCAGCGAACCGTCCGTCAATAGGCCGGCAGAAGTCAAGGCAGGCAGTGGGCAAAATAGATGGTCAAAACGAGCCGGATCAATAACAGAAATGACTAGAGTATAATACAAGGGAACACTAGAAACACTATGGAAATTAATCGCTCAGTCAAAGTGATGGGGAGGGGTACCTTATAAATCCACGTTAGGTGGGTGATTAGACGAGGGAGCTGGTCTTTGGCGTGTCCTGGCCTTTTAAGAATGTAGTATGCATGCATTCGCACTAGGTGCACCAAGGGTCCCAGGGGGAGAGTGGGTCGGCCGAGGAAAGGAACTTCGGCAAGGACCGATCAGGTCGAAGAGAAGGATGGAGGAGAGCAGGACGCCTGGGAGCGGTAAATATCCGGCGAGAGCTGGGGGAGCAGTTGCGAACATGGACCTTTGGTGTGGAAGCTTCAGACCCCATTGTTTTCCTTTCCATCTGCATGTTCTCAAATCTTCATCAGCAATTTCAATCCATCAGTATATCTCTAGGTATTTTTTATGGAAATCTTCTTGAAGAGATTTTATTATTTATATACCTGTGCGGGTGATGTTACTCTCCTCGTCGAACCACCGCCACTGCTGTCCTCTACATAGCAGCAAGCAGGAGCTCTGCTACATCTTAAAGAGACAGGCCTTTGTCAGCTGGTCAGTGCTCCACCTGTGGCAGATCACCTCTGATTAGATAAACTGGCTCAGAACTGCCCCATCGTCCCTGAGTAACAAGAGTCTTTGGATCTAGTCCATTTCTAAAGGAGTTTGTAATTTGCCACTTTGGATGTGACCCCGGCTGTTTCCTAGCTCAACCTTGGGATGATCACTGCCTGCCCTGCGTCTGTCTATCTGCCCTCACGAGTATCTGCCCTGTATCTGTCTATCCTCCCGCCTGACCTATATCTATCTGTCTATCTTCCCGCCTGACCTATATCTATCTGTCTATCCTCCCGCCTGACTTCTATCTATCTGTCTATCCTCCCGCCTGACCTATATCTATCTGTCTATCCTCCCGCCTGACCTATATCTATCTGTCTATCCTCCCGCCTGACCTATATCTATCTGTCTATCTTCCCGCCTGACCTATATCTATCTGTCTATCTTCCCGCTTGTCTTATATCTATCTGTCTATCTTCCCGCCTGACCTATATCTATCTGTCTATCTTCCCGCCTGTCCTATATCTATCTGTCTATCTTCCCGCCTGTCCTATATCTATCTGTCTATCTTCCCGCCTGTCCTATATCTATTGGTTTATCTTCCCGCCTGACCTATATCTATCTGTCTATCTTCCCGCCTGACCTATATCTATCTGTCTATCCTCCCGCCTGACCTATATCTATCTGTCTATCTTCCCGCCTGACTTATATCTATCTGTCTATCCTCCCGCCTGACATATCTATCTGTCTATCCTCCCGCCTGACGTATCTATCTGTCCATCCTCCCGCTTGACCTATATCTATCTGTCTATCCTCCCGCCTTTACCAACTTTATTACTAATTACAACACCGGTAACAAATTGCTTAGAACGATTTTAAAAAAACATTGTCACATTTTAAAGAACGATCCAGTTCTCAGGGATCTTATTCCGGACAATCCTATTATAACCTTTAGGAGATCTCAGACCTTGGGTAACATTTTGGCCCCTCGTAGACTCCGGAGCAAATCCAAAAATACCCTCTAGAGATAGTTTTCTTCCCACACTATGTGGTTCATACAAATGTGGGCCGCCCAGATGCCTCTGTTGTAACAATATTACTCAGAAATGTGTCCACTTTCGGTCATCGGTGACATCAGACTTTCCCTGTACAGACCTTCTTCAATTGTAAAAGTGACTCTGTAATGTTCCTTCTGCAATGTCCTTGTAGTTTACAGTATATTGTCAGGACCAGGCAGAGCTCACACAACAGGATAAACCAACATCCATCCAATGTCAAACACTTTACTAATATTCATCGCTGCAATTTTGACTCTATCGAGATCTCTCCGATCCAACAAATCTCACCAGATACAGCGAATAGATTTATTAGATTAAAACAATGCGAACATTTCTGGATTTTCATTTTCTGCTGCTCACACCCTGGGGGACTTCATGATATTACAGGGACGTCCCTGGACTGAGATGACTCTTCCCGTTCTATTCCCTTCGTATGTCGCCACCATTTTCTGTAGGATTATACCACACTGAAATCTTTATATTGTCTATGTTTTGGGCTGTGTGTATATACTGATGTATTTGCTTTCACTGCAACCCCTCCCTTCATAAAGGAGAACCCACACAACATTATAATTATCACATAACGTCTATATCTACTTCTCATTTCGTTTGTATTCCTTCAGCTAAACAATTCATCTTGCGATCGAGGCTTTAAACCTTCTACTTCCCTTATTCTGTAGTCCGATAGCGGAGTAATCCTCCCCGGCCGCTCCGCAGCTCTTCCTCCCTTCATTCCCCGTGGCGGTCTGTTACCATGACGACAGCGACGCGACTCCGGAACGGCGCTGTAACATTCCTTCGCGGTGTCCATCGTATATCATTCTGTTTCCAGCGATACTAAGTGAGCGACACTTGTTCCATTCACCTTTAGTGTAACTTCTGAGTAACTCATTTACAGTTCGCTCCTCCTTTTGTATTTATAGGTTATATTTATCTTTTTAATCTACACGGTCTTTTTTACTTGAACGGCTTCTTATTCAGACTTGCCATTTCTCACTCATTTTACTATATTGGTTTTAATGATGATTTTATGGCTATTTCCTGTTATTCTTTCAATCACTAATGTATGACGTCATCGCTGATCTTTGACCTGCACAGATTTGGCGCTTCTTCTTTTTTTCTCCTGCTTAATTCTATGTGCTGTATATAAGCTGCAATAATCCGTGGGATTCTGCTGGGCCGGATGAAGACATCAGTTCGATGTTGTAACGCGCAGCTTATCTATTAATAAAACAGATCTATTTATTTATTTATTTATAGACTTCGATGTTTTAAACTTCATCTCAGCAGCGCCGTTATAGGTCCAATTTTGGTCTTTTTCTCACTTATTCTGGCGGTAACAATCCCTGCTCCCGGATCGGACTTTGGCAGCAGCTATTTCCATATCTACCCATGCCCGCATCAGGGTTGTGCCTGACCAAGCAAAACTCTTATAGGTGACCTTATACCTCACCTTTTGTTGTTTTTTTCCTTTAACCCCTTAGTGACCAGCCCATTTTAGGCCCTAATGACCAAGATATTTTATTCGTTTTTCTATAGTCGCATTCAAAGCGCTATAACTTTTTTCGTCTACATAGCTGTATGAGGACTTGTTTTTTGCGGGATTAGTTGTACTTTTTAATGGCACCATTTTAAGGTACATATTTTTTTATTAACTTTTATTAACTTCTTTTGGGGGGATTATAAAAAAAAACTGAAATTCCGCCATTGTTCTATGCGTTTTTAAATTGACGCCGTTCACTGTGCGGCGTAGATAACATGTTACCTTTATTCTATGGGTCGGTACGATTACGGCGATACCACATATGTGGAGGTTTTTTTATGTTTTACGACTTTTGCACAATAAAAACACTTTTGAACTAAAATGATTTGTTTTTGCCTCGTCGCTTTCCAAGAGCCGTAACTTCTTTATTTTTCCATCAATGCAGTGATTTTTTGGCCTTGTTTTCTGCGGGACGAGACGTAGTTTTGAATGGTTCTGTTTTGGGGTGTATGGAACTTATTGATTCATTTTTATGATGACTTTTTTGGGGGGCAATGGAAAAAAATTGCAATTTCGCCATTGTTTTTTGCAGGTTTTTTTACGGTGTTCGCCTTGCGGTTTAAATTACATATTAACTTTATTAATGGAGTCATTACGTTCGCGGCGATACCACATATGTGTACTTTTATTCATTTTTTACACTTTTACTAAATAAAACCACTTTTTATGGGAAAAAATGTTTTCTGTTTTTTTTTTTACTGTAATTTTTATTAATAATCTTTATTTTACTTTGATGACTTATTTTATTAGTCCCGCTCGGGGACTTTACTGTGCGATGTTCCGATCGCTGCTATAATGCTTTGGTATACTTCGTATCAGTGTAAATCTGACAGGCAATCTGTTAGGACGTGCCTCCGGCGCGTCCTAATAGGCATATGTCCAGGGCAGACCTGGGGGCTTTTATCAGTCCCCCGGCTGCCATGACACCCCATCGGAGACCCACGATTGCACTTGCGGGCCGCCGATGGGGGACAGAGGGAGCGCACTCCCTCTGTAAACAAAGTTAAATGCCGCTGTCGCTATTGACGGCGGCATTTAACAGGTTAAACGGCCGCGATCTAAGTAAACTTCGATGGCGGATGTTGGAGCAGGAGCCCGGCTGCTCCAACCCGTGCAGGACTTAGACTAGACTCACGTGAAAAGGCGTCAGCCTAGACTAAGTCCCCTTAGTGACCAACGTGAAAAGGTGTATTGGTGGTCACTAAGGGGTTAAACATTATTTTATCTGCACTATGGTGGCGCCGTGCATTTTTTTTATTTCTCTTCTTTACAGATCACCCTGGAGAAAGAGACCACCAGGAAACTTCCAGGATTATCCCGGTGCTGCCATCAAGAAAGGGACTGAAGCGTTTTATCGGAAATCCTTCAGTTTTCTAGAGAACCAAACTTCTTATCCCAAGTTGTTAGGATCTCCCACTATTCTCCTCTGGTAGGATGCTGGGCCCATATCATCGCTGGAGTACAGGCCGTCAGGGTTCAAGGAAGGGACATTACAGAAACGTAAGGAATCTGAATTGGGTTGGAGACTCGGCTGTAAACTTTCTTGACTTTTCCTACTGGTAAATAAACTCTCAGTTAAATTCCAAGGAAAATCTCATCTTTTATTGGAGCAAGCTTTGATTTTTTGGAATTTATAATCCACCCTAGGCTTGAAAGTATGGAAGATATCTGACTAAATACAGGTCTTCTCCAAATATGGACGATTTTTTAATCGTAGGTAAATCGGACAAAAATATCCCTCTCGTAGATGTGGTGACATTTCTCCTACTATTTTGGTTAACAAACGAGGGGTTATAGAAAATCCAAATGGGAGGGTCTCGAGCTGGAAACGATTCAGTTTGAGGAATATATGGATATGGAGGGGTTAATAAGCGCCATGTAAGGCTATGCTGGCCATAAAGCAGTGGGGGCGCAGAAGATTCCCACTACATCTTACGGTTTTCATTTTAAATTTCTTGTTCAATGTTTTCAAATGAATTATTTTTCTGAAAGATTAGTCTGGTATTTTTTATTTTTTTTATTTATTTTGTACAATGTAAACTCTTCCTCTAGTTTTTTTTTAAATCATTTTGAGTTTTCATCTATGTTTTTCTTTCAAAGAGTTCACTGCCTGCAATGCATGTTGTCTTCTGGTTTCCAGGCAGTCTTACAGCGCGCACCAGCGAAAAGAAAAAAGAACAAAAGAACAAAAGAAATAATTTTTTATATATATATATATATAGGAAATATGACATAGGTACATATCTATATGTCATCTGACCTATCGTCCCACCTACACTGTTTACATATCTCCACTCAATGCTCCATATTTCAACCCTCCCACTAGCACGGTCTCCACCTCGTACTCCAACGTGTTTTGTTCTTTCTGTATTTATGCAGATTACCGGTCCGGTGTACAGGCAATCATTATTTGACAAATTTTATCAACTCACTATTATCCCCTTGTGATGGTGTATTATGTGTGGATTATTGTGAGCCCTCAGCAGAGAGGAATGATTCTGTAATCAGGTACCACAGGTCGTGTCTCCAGCCTATGGACAATCAGATAAGTCAGAGGTGCAGCCACAAGACAAAGTGTCCTCATTGTCCAGTCCCCACAGGGGGTCATCAGGACGCACCACCATCACTCAGCTAGAGACCAGCAAACAAGGGTGATCCAATTATCTACCCCATTGTGTCCTCATCCCTGCTGTGACAATACACACAATAGTACAAAGGACCACAACTCACTTACAGACAGTAGAGATACAAACTAAAGTCATTATAATGATGGTGACTAGAAACTGCCAAGATGTTCCTCCCCTGATGGGTATATAAGGGTGTGTCCTGGGGAGGAGGGGGATCTCCTGGATGTATAATGAGAGCTGAAGCTGTGGCCGGCGCTCTGAGGAGGTTCCTGTGATGATTTTGTTGACTGTGTGTTGTTCCTGCAGTGAACGCGACTTGTTCTGTCAGCATTGGATGCAATAAACCCTGTTGGAGTTGCTCTGTCGTCACTGGCTCTGTTGATCGTGTATTAACCTAACGAACCCCATGACAACTGGTGTCAGAAGTGGGATCAACAGAGTGCAGGAGAGATGGACAGAGGTCTGAACACCAGGATGTCTATCGTGAGGAGAGCAATTGTGTTTTACCAGGAGGCAATGGACTGCCTCGGACCAAAGTCTACAGAAGACATTGAACGCTGGGCTTGGGATAAGGCTCTGACTATGGCAAGGAAGGAATAAGTTCTTGTGCAAGCTCGGGAGTTGTACCAGGAGACCATGGATGTTCTGGGATGTTTGGACTCCAAGGGTGATAAGTTCTGGGACTGGAATTGGTGTCTGTCAACAGTGGAGCGAGAGGCGCCGCAATCTTGGTGTGTACGGCCAGCACAGTGTTAGGGTATGTGCACACACACTAATTACGTCCGTAATATACGGACGTATTTCGGCCCCAAGTTCCGGACCGAACTCAGTGCAGGGAGCCGGGCTCCTAGCATCATAGTTATGTACGATGCTAGGAGTCCCTGCCTCTCTGCAGGACAACTGTCCCGTTCTGTAATCATGTTTTCAGTACGGGACAGTTGTCCTGCAGCGAGGCAGGGACTCCTAGCATCGTACATAACTATGATGCTAGGAGCCCGGCTCCCTGCACTGAGTTCGGTCCGGAACTTGCTGCCGAAATACGTCCGTATATTACGGACGTAATTAGTGTGTGTGCACATACCCTTATAAGGATTGTGCTGCTGCTCCAGGCTCTGATCACTACAGATCTCCAGAGAAAGCTCCAGAGTGTCCTGAGGAGAGTGATGTGAAGTCTGTGGGAAGCTTATACCATAAGACATGGGAGCACCAGGAAGAGGGAAAAGATTCTGAACTTAATTCAGGCCTGGAAGGAATGCATACAGAGGATGTCTATATATCTACAGAAACAAATCCTGTGGATGATGAAGACACAGGAGATATAACTAGTGCTGGTGTGGATGATGAAGACACAGGAGATATAACTAGCACTGGACCTCCTGAAACCTTTAGCACGGAGATCACCAGTGCCAGTTCTGAAAGCCCAACTGAAATTAAGTCACAAGAAATAGCCCCACTAGTGAGCAATGAAGTTTGTGCTTCTCCTGGTGATGTGTTTCCTGCATTCCCTTCATCCCAGGATTTCCAAGAGGTTGAGGAACCCAACTCTATTGTTACCTTGAGGTCTGATTTGTGCTTGTCCAATGATGATGTGGATGTTACAGTCAGTATGGACTCTCCAGGCACACAGTCTTCCAACATGGATGAGGATGACACTGGAGTGTCAGCGAGTTCGAAGGTGGAAGAAGGAGCGTTGGAGGAGCAGGTCTGCGAAGGAAAACAAGACACTGGTCCCAACAGAAGTGGTGACCTTCATGACGGTGAGACTTCAGACCCTTTTCAATTATGGTCCTTGTTTTGTCAAACCGATTTGACTTCTATCTCCCCATCTTCTGCCACCAAATTCTCAGGACTCACTACAATTTTGAACAGTGACTGTATTTTCTGGTATGATCTTTGCCTGGGTGATGGGTCAGATAGTAGGCCAGCATTACCCAATATATTGTGGTGGGTTGCAGTGGGGAGGAATGTGTCTGGATGGACCATGCTGAGTTTGCAGAAACCTGTAAACTGGATAAAAGGTCCCAAGAAACCTCCTCACCCCAGAGACTCCATCTCATGGGCCAGACTATCCTGGAAGCCACTGGATCAGGTCTTCCAAACCTAACAGATGACGTGGAACTTTTGTAGAAATTTCTTGAACTTTGTGATGGTGTTTCCAGACATTGATCTTTGCCTCGGATATAAATGTGCACTGGACTTTCGTTACAGCCGATGGACTGTTCCTATTGAACTGTAATAAGTGGCTTATGAGTGAAGTGGCCAGTGTAGGCCACATGGCCAGCTCACTTATTATATGAGGGGAGAGGTTGTAATGGTGCATTATGTGTGGTTTATTGTGAGCCCTCAGCAGAGAGGAATGACTCTGTAATCAGGTACCACAGGTTGTGTCTCCAGCCTATGGACAATCAGATGAGTCAGAGGTGCAGTCACAAGACATAAAGTGTCCTCATTGTCCAGTCTCCACAGGGGATCATCAGGAGGCACCACCATCACTCAGCTAGAGACCAGCAAACCAAGCAGATCCAATTATCCCCCCCCCCCCCCCCTGTGTCCTCATCCCGGCTGTCTCAATACACATAATAGCACAAAGGACCACAACTCACATACAGACAGTAGAGACACAAACTAAAGTCATTATAATGATGGTGACTAGAAACTGGCAATATCCCCCCCCCCTGAGGGGTATATAAGGGCTTGTCCTGGGGAGGATGGAGATCTCCTGGATGTATAATGAGAGCTGAAGCTGCGGCCAGCGCTCTGGGGATGCTCTTGTGATGATTTTGTGGACTGTGCTGTTCCTGCAGTGAAGGCGACTTGTTCTGTCAGCATTGGATACAATAAACCCTGTTGGAGTTGCCCTGTTGTCACTGGCTCTGCTGATCGTGTATTAAACTAACGAACCCCATGACACCCCTATAAAGGTCTAGCTTTCTTCCCTCCTCCTGACATTATTATCGATTTTGCTGACCGCCTGAACTCCCTCCATCCCCATATTATTCTATTGTATTTTCCCTGCAACGTCATCCACATATTTCAGTCCCATTACATAAAAAGACTTTAGAAGTTTTATTATAGTAACTAGTAAAGCACACAGAATATTTACAGGCTGGACAATTCTACACCGCTCCTGCGCCATGTATCGCTAATTATTGGGTGTTCAGAATCTAGCAGAGCAACAGTCACGTGATTCGGTGACCACACGCAGCAAAAAAAGGGGGAGGGGAATAGATAGCTAGAGGGGCAGACAAATTAGCAGCAGAACATCCCTCAAGCGTAACGTGTGTGAATCGGGGATCGACACAGGACTGTGGGCGGAGTTTCTCTTGCACGAGCCGGTGTCGAACAAAAAAGTGAATTGCAAGAAAACCCGAACTTCCGGCCAAGCAGCTGTACTCAGGAAAAAAATATACGCGTGATGATTTGAAACAGATTATATATTAGTACATAACTATTTACATAGTCTTAAAACCCCTTTAAATCCAGAATTTCTGATTCTAGGGCGGATTGCCCCATGCAGACTACTGCGGCTTTGTTATAAAAAAAACTTTCTGGATCAAAGCAACGAAATTCCAGTCTTAAACCCACGTGCTTCCTGAACGAGCAGCCAGGCTGGCTGAAGAATGTTTAACCTTCCGCCGACCTGGGACCTGGCGGCATTGTTGGTTGGCTCTTCTCTTCTGGTCAGAAGTCAAAACATGAAACCTCTCCCCCTATTCTTTAGAGTCTTTTGTTCCCCTCTCTTTTCCGGACAGATTTATCCTGCCTTGAGGAAACAAAAGTTATTTTAAAAGAGGCGAAAAGAGGCGAAAAGAGGCAGTTGGGAACCCCTCTATATGTGGCTTACTCTAAAATATCATCATAGATCGGGCCGAAAAGAACCACATATACCGAAGTCTGCCGAAAAGGCCGCTGATTTTTGGAAAGTGGGAACGGAAGCAAGAATGGGATCTCTGGAGCACTTATTGCTCTTTTAGATGGAGCGATTATTGTATGAATTTTCATATAATCGTTCGAATGGAAGAAATGAAATCGGCATGTGGAATAGCGTGCAACGATCAAACGACGAATCATAAATCTTTGTTTTTCCGTGGATCACATCTACTTGAGTGAAATATTATCGTTAGTCTTTGCCACATCCCTCCATGTAATCAGAAATCTCCCAGTCGTTAGCAGATCAGAGATGAAGCGTGCCTTGTGTTCGAGCTTGGTTTGCAGTCACAACTAAACAAAAAAAATCTTTAGCGATCATTGTTGTGTAATAGTCGGTTTTTATTAAAGCAAAAATCTCCCGATATCACCGCTCGTTCATGGAAGAATATCTGCCCAATTAATAGGGCGCCAAGTTGCGATTCCAGCTGATCAAGCCAAATGATAAGGGATCTCGCTGTGCAGCTGGCTGTGATGTTGGATTTATAAGGAATGTGCCACCAGAAAACGACCTGGTCTTTAAATGACATTTTCAAGTTAAGCTTTTAGGAATATTTGGTAATTTTTTTTTATTTCTAGATCATTATCTAGATTAGAAAAAAAAATCCTAAAATCTTGACGTTTTTACTCTGGCCACTGAACCATACAATAGATTGAAACTTCATGTTCCGTGAAGATCACTACTCATCATCATCATCAGAGGCAGGATTACACTGACAGGTAACACCTATACATAAAGAACACAGAATCCACCATTCATAATAGACTGATCCTTCCTGTTCTGTAGAGATCACTTCTCAGCATCATCTCATTATCATCACAGGCAGGATTACACGGACAGGTAACACCTATATATAGAGAACACAGAATCCACCATTCATAATAGACTGACCCTTCCTGTTCTGTAGAGATCACTTCTCAGCATCATCTCATTATCATCACAGGCAGGATTACACGGACAGGTAACACCTATATATATAGAGAACACAGAATCCACCATTCATAATAGACTGACCCTTCCTGTTCTGTAGAGATCACTTCTCAGAATCATCTCATTATCATCACAGGCAGGATTACACGGACAGGTAACACCTATATATAGAGAACACAGAATCCACCATTCATAATAGACTGACCCTTCCTGTTCTGTAGAGATCACTTCTCAGCATCATCTCATTATCACAGGCAGGATTACACATACAGGTAACACCTATATATAGAGAACACAGAATCCACCATTCATAATAGACTGACCCTTCCTGTTCTGTAGAGATCACTTCTAAGCATCATCTCATTATCATCACAGGCAGGATTACACGGACAGGTAACACCTATATATATAGAGAACACAGAATCCACCATTCATAATACACTGACCCTTCCTGTTCTGTAGAGATCACTTCTAAGCAGTCATTATAGGTCCATGACGCAGATCCTCTCTCTGTGCGGTTAAAAGTAAAACATTTTTTAACTTTCCAATTTTTCTCGGTGACTACTTTAATTTCCTGAGGTAGCCCCCATTTTTCTACTAACAAGTAGAAGATCTGATTGCTCCGGCAGCCATTCCCCAGATGTAACGGATTTCTGCTGAAGAAGTCGCCTCTACATTCTCTCAGGTGATAAAACAGGATTCTCTGTCCAGAAGAAAAACTCTGCCGCTACATTCTGAAGTGATGGGTCCAGCCTTCGTGGTGGAGGAAGACTACGGTACTGTGGTCATGTGATCGGATATTTTCCCATGGAAGTTTTTGATCACCGGTTTTGCTCTTTGAAGCCCCAGTTTGACAGCTTCCAGTTCTCTGTAATTGAATGAACTTTTTTTTTATTTTTTGGATTGTAAAACAAGTTTAGGAACCTAAGCGCCCCATCCTATATCCGCCCCCAATTAATACAAGAGACTCCATTTTTTTTATATATTTTTTTTCTTTTTCTCCTTCATTCTCGAAACCTTTTGACCGAGAGAAATAAGAAATTTAATTTTTCTGTTCCATAGAGAATAATCTTGTGGCGAGGCCTGACGTGAGCGCGACTCGGAGGTCACATGCTTTCATTGTCCGCAGGCACGACAGGGCTTTCCCTTATAGAAACATTTTCTCCTCTTTTGGAAGGAAAAGACCTTTTGAGAGATCGGATCTCCAGAATTATTTTTCGATGGATGGATATATATCTCATTTTCTCCATTTATAACCCATCCTGGATGTTATACGAGGGCAAATGTCACTATTACATGCTCCTGAAGTTCTTGTGCCCAGTCCCCTATTGGAAGAAGATCAAGTACAGGATGATATTGATGTTGGACAATCTCAGGTAGGTCACAATCTTGGTCTTCTGAAATAATTCTGGGGAGTTGATGAAATCCTAAATGGCCGGGCTGTAAACTGGAAGTATAAGGTGATATAATATTAGGGCCAATCTAAAGAATTTTTGATACACGGGATGAATGGAAAGAGGAGAAGAAGCGTCTTGAAAGCCTAACAGTTGCCTTACCAAATTCTTTTTTATGGGAACGGTGGACATGATGGATTTCATTCCGAATCGGTGGTACCTGACAAATGTGTTTTGGTAGCTCAGATTCCTTATCATTCTGAACGTACTATAGGTTCCCTTACAGGAAGCCATGAACAGTGCCCTCGTGTCTTTCTTCTGTGGTTAGAACATCCACCATCCCCATGTCTAGCAACTTTTAGACCCTTTTTCAAATTCTTCTCGATGTTTTATTTAAGGTTGTGATGTCAGGACAAATCCTCTTGGAAAATATGAGGCAAAGTTAACGCACCTTCCTTCCACTGGTTTGCCTCCTTTATGGCGTCAATGTTTGTTCTGTCGATTATTGGTGGAACTGAACTGGGTAGTCTCCCCTTTCCCCCTTCTGGGGGTCGCTCCACCTACCCGACTTGCCCTTGTAATCCTGGTTGTGGGATCTTTGTCCCATGAAGGGCCTTCTTTTCAATCGGTGGCCTTCACCAGGATCTTATCCAAAGCTGGACCAAACACATACTTCCCCTAGAAAGGAATGGAGAATTTTGGCTTTGAAACTGTATCCGTTGACCAAGAGCCCTTCTGACTTCCATTGGATCCCTCAATTGTGTGGAATACTGAAAGGGAAGGGCCATCTTCTGAGCCACTTATGCCACATGAATATCTATTTCTGGGGCTTCGTCAAAAATGTTTTTATCCTTAAAGTCAAACAGGTAACTATTTTTCATTCCCCCTAAAAACTGTAAGACGTATTTTAGGAGTCTCTTATTCCTCCAGGATTACCTCTGACATTTGCACGAAGGGGAAAAACTCTTCCTGGTTCGGAGGCCTGCAAACATCTTATCTTGTATTGTTCTCGGGTTCTTTTCCCTCTGTATACATTGTTGTTTTTTTAACCAATCAGCATCTTCAGAAGAAAAGTAGTTGTTTTTATCCCCATCATCCACACCTGATGATCACCTTCCTCTAAATGAGACCCTTCATCACTAGATACAGAATTCACCTGGAGCTTAGACCACAGAGAATGATTTGCTAAATACATCACGGCTGTTTTCTTCCAGAAACAGCGCCACTCTTGTCTATGTCCTGTGTGTGGTACTGCAGATCGCCCTGAGCTGTAATACCATACACAGCCCATAGCCAAGAGTGCTGCTTTTTCTGGAAGAAAAGAGGCCTTTTTTGCTTCAAAATCTTATACAAGTCCTTTAAAGAGGCTGTCACCAGATTATAAGTGTCCTGTCTCCTACATAATGTGATCAGTGCTGTAATGTAGATAACAGTGGTCCTAGTAATAAGGAGGCTGTCACCAGATAATAAGTGGCCTATCTTGTACATGATGTGATCGGCGCTGTAATGTAGATAACAGTGGTCCTAGTAATAAAGAGGCTGTCACATTATAAGTGGCCTATATTGTACATGATGTGATCGACGCTGTAATGTAGATAACAGTGGTCCTAGTAATAAAGAGGCTGTCACCAGATTATAAGTGTCCTGTCTCCTACATAATGTGATCAGTGCTGTAATGTAGATAACAGTGGTCCTAGTAATAAAGAGGCTGTCACCACATTATAAGTGGCCTATAGTGTACATGATGTGATCGACGCTGTAATGTAGAGAACAGTGGCCCTAGTAATAAAGAGGCTGTCACCACATTATAAGTGGCCTATATTGTACATGATGTGATCGACGCTGTAATGTAGATAACAGTGGTCCTAGTAATAAAGAGGCTGTCACCACATTATAAGTGGCCTATATTGTACATGATGTGATCGACGCTGTAATGTAGATAACAGTGGTCCTAGTAATAAAGAGGCTGTCACCACATTATAAGTGGCCTATAGTGTACATGATGTGATCGGCGCTGTAATGTAGATTACAGCAGTGTTTTTTATTTAGAAAAACTATCATTTTTGACGGAGTTATGACCTATTTTAGCTTTATGCTAATGAGTTTCTTAATGGACAACTGGTTGAGTTTTAATTTTTGGCCAAGTGGGCGTTGTACAGAGGAGTGTATGACACGGACCAATCAGAGACCAATCAGCGTCATACACTTCTCTCCATTCATTTACACTGCACATAGTAATATAGCTAGATCACTATGTGCAGTCACATAAACACAGTATAACATTACTTTAGTGTCCTGATAATGAATATACATCGCCTCCAGCCAGGACACAATGTTTATTCACAATCCTGACACTTCGCTAACGTTTGTGAGATTTACAGCAAGACAAGCATAATCTCGTTTTAAATTACGGTTTACAGTGTAATCTCGCGAGATTACGCTTGCCTTGCTGTAAATCTCACAGAAACGTTAGCGAAGTGTCAGGATTCTGAATAGACATCGTGTCCTGGCTGGAGGGAATGTATATTCATTATCAGGACACTAAAGTAATGTTATACTGTGTTTATGTGACTGCACATAGTGATCTAGCTATATCACTATGTGCAGTGTAAATGAATGGAGAGAAGTGTATGACGCTGATTGGTCACTGATTGGTCAGCGTCATACACTCCTCTCCCCAACGCCCACTTGGTCATATAGTAAAACTCGCCCAGTTGTCCATTGAGAAACTCATAAGCATAAAGCTAAAATAGGTCATAACTCCGTCAAAAATGATCGTTTTTCTAAATAAAAAACACTGCTGTAATCTACATTACAGCGCCGATCACATCATGTACAATATAGGCCACTTATAATGTGGTGACAGCCTCTTTATTACTGGGACCACTGTTATATACATTACAGCACCGATCACATCATGTACACTATAGGCCACTTATAATGTGGTGACAGCCTCTTTATTACTAGGACCACTGTTATCTACATTACAGCGCCGATCACATCATGTACACTATAGGCCACTTATAATCTGGTGACAGCCTCTTTATTACTAGGACCACTGTTATATACATTACAGCGCCGATCACATCATGTACAATATAGGCCACTTATAATGTGGTGACAGCCTCTTTATTACTAGGACCACTGTTATCTACATTACAGCGCCGATCACATCATGTACAATATAGGCCACTTATAATGTGACAGCCTCTTTATTACTAGGACCACTGTTATCTACATTACAGCGCCAATCACATCATGTACAATATAGGACACTTATAATCTGGTGACAGAGCCTCTTTAGGACTATTGCATTAGCAGTCCCGTCCCCCCACATCTTGCAGTAAGGGATACAACAGAATTTCAGAAGGCGCAGTAAATTCTGCAGACTGACAGACACCGTGGGAAGTTTACATGTTAACGACTGCAAGTTATAAATAACGAATAACAATAATGAATCAGTGAACGAGATGTGATCGGCTGTGCTGACCAAGGATTTATTGTGATGGTGGGATCACCACATGCAAGGTCTACACAGTACATGAACAGTGATCAGTATAACAGGACAGTCACATAGACAGCAGCCAGATGTGTGGTCACCACGGATGAGGCGTTAATATCCCATCCACAGCAGGTTCTCACATTCAGATAATACACTGACACGATACAGTCCTACAACAATGCGCACAGTACCGAGGAATCACAAACTGCATGATGTCGGAGAAACGCTCCGTCTCAGGAGGACAGCATTGGGTTGGTCCTCTCTCTTTATTTCATTGCTTTTCTTATCAGCCAAAAACAGGTCTGTAAAATTCATGAAAATATGTTGAAAACCTTAAAGGGGAAAGCAAAAGGACATTGTAAACAATAGGTTGTCAGGTGCCAAAGACTCAAGAGGACAAACAAAAGTGCATCAAAGACCCACTAAAATGGATCAGATAAAAAAAAAAATCCTTTACATTTTCCACATTTATAAAAACCCCCAATTTTTTTTTATTAATGCTTCAACCTATAGCCAACACTCCAATGAAATCCCTCTGCCTCCAAAAAAAATAATTCCTGCAGAGTATCATCCAATAATCGGGGATCAGTCACATCAATCATAAAAGTGTCCTATGACGAAGACATTAATATTATATAGAACCTCCTGCCGAGAACGCCACATCATCCAGTAACTCCACTATAGAAGTCTGGTGAAGAACAGGAGCACCGGTCACATCCATCATAAGGGTCCTATGACGAAGACATGAATATTATACAGAACCTCCTGCCGAGAACGCCACATCATCCAGTAACCCACTATAGAAGTCTGGTGAAGAACAGGAGCACCGGTCACATCAATCATAAGGGTCCTATGACGAAGACATCAATATTATACAGAACCTCCTGCCGAGAACGCCACATCATCCAGTAACTCCACTATAGAAGTCTGGTGAAGAACAGGAGCACCTGTCACATCAATCATAAGGGTCCTATGACGAAGACATTAATATTATACAGAACCTCCTGCCGAGAACGCCACATCATCCAGTAACTCCACTATAGAAGTCTGGTGAAGAACAGGAGCACCGGTCACATCAATCATAAGTGCCCTATGACAAAGACATGAATATTATACAGAACCTCCCGCCGAGAACGCCACATCATCCAGTAACTCCACTATAGAAGTCTGGTGAAGAACAGGAGCACCGGTCACATCAATCATAAGGGTCCTATGACAAAGACATGAATATTATACAGAACCTCCTGCCGAGAACGCCACATTATACAGTAACCCACTATAGAAGTCTGGTGAAGAGCAGGAGCACCGGTCACATCAATCATAAGGGTCCTATGACAAAGACATTAATATTATACAGAACCTCCCGCCGAGAACGCCACATCATACAGTAACGCCACTATAGAAGTCTGGTGAGGGGGATGAGCTCGAGTCCCAGGTCTATTATACATCCTTATGTCTTCGATGAGGCCTTTATTTATTGCATTATCTCGCCCTAATTAATAAATTAAAGCATTAGCCATAGAGAATTTTATGTACAACTTCTTTACACACTAAGCTACAAAGCAGAAGAAGATGCAGAGGTCTCCCTGGTACTCCCGGGTCACTCCCTCATTAATTACAATGGGGAATTGGCCGGATAATGGCAGCCTTGGTCCTTACTCCCGGATTGAGTATTGGGAACCTTGGCCTGTAGTGTTTGGAGTCTCTCCGTTGCTCAAGTGGTGAGGATCGCTCCAGTAAACAGGACATCGTCTTCACTGAAGACAGCACGAGTCCTTCTCCTTGTCCTCCTCTTCCTCCGGGGAGTCCTCCTCTTCCTCACTCTGCACAGTAAATGCATCTTGGTCTTGAAGTCTCTCTCGCAGTTCCATAACAATGTCGCGGCTCTCGCTCATCGGAAGATTACTCAAGTAATATTGAGGGGCAAACTCCACCAACCTGCAACAACACAAGTTAAAGAGCTGAAGAAAACTGAGAAGAGATGATGCTTAATGTGTGCAGTCCCCACCATCCCGTCCATGCACCTACAGATTACAAGCTCACGTCTTATTCAGAAGAAAACCTCAGCACAAACTCCTTAGTTAAGATGGTCCCACACCCAAAGATGACCTTGACATAATTCTGTCTTTGGAGGATCCTGGCCATGACATTAGATGGAAATAAATCACTCTGGTGGACAATCCAGAGAAATTTCTAAAAAAGAGTCGGCCAATACAGCACTGGTATATGTACAAAATCATCGTTACCCAACCAGAGTGGACTTCAACAGCTGCCATGTGCAAATAATGACTAGTCAGCCACCACCGGCAAGACCAATGTCTACAGCCAGGCTCAGGCAATGAAGACATGGCCACGATGGGGGAGTCAGACAGGGAGAGGAGGAAGGCGAGCAGAATCCTAGAATTGTGGCTGTATACAGGAGGGTTTGATTTCTATAGCACTCACATCTCTGGGAGAATTTCCGTTGCTACGCTGATACAATTGTCCTGGGAGATGCTGAAGTCATGGTACAAGACCCAGGGTGGTGGAGAGGTTCGGCCATAATACACAGAGGAAGGGTGAAGGTTGGCCACGTGCTTGTGAGTCAACATCACATAGTTTCCTTGTCCGTCCACATCACGGGCCACCTGGTGGAATCACACGGGAGTTAGAGAGAGAATGAACTCCGCTTCTCGTCAGTGCTTACAGGAGGTCTCATGATCTCTGATTTCACCTTCAGGAATCCTCCAGACAGCAAAGCCCTCGTGACATTCAGGATGCAGCCCTCGTCAGGGAACATGGGGGCAGAAACCGGGAGTTCAATCCTCTGCATAAGATCCAGGAGTTCTGCTCGTAGCATGTCAGCCTGGTGCAGGGAGCGCGGGCAAACTGCGGCATCAGAGCACCAACCCTCCCCGTCTACGAGCACAACAGACAAAAGGCAGGACCATTCCATTATATGCATAACCAACATATGGGAAGGACCACAACATGATGGTTTCTTCTCCAACAGAACGTCCACCATCAGTAATGGGAGTACTCACGCTCTTTGTAGTGGTTGTACAGGTGGATCAGAGTTACGTGGTCACCTTCAGAGAGCTGCAGGTCACAGCGAGAACGCAGCACAGACGCACTATGTGGAGGGGGCAGAAAACAGGATGGGGCAACTGGGGTAGAAGAAGGAGACAAAAGGAGGTGAGGGAAGAGTAAAAATGAATAATAATCTGAGGATCCCCACTACCGATAAATCATACCATATCACATAACCATCTCCACCCATGACATAACCCCTCCCATTTCTCCACATAATCATCTTAACTCCTCCCATTCCATATAGCTCCTCCTATTATGCAATATTGTTTAATTCAATAATCCCCCCCAGCGCCCTATATGATAGAACTGCTACTATTACTCCATATCCCTCAGAAAGGCTACCTATAACTCCATCTATGAATCCATATTACTATGTCTGCAATACTGGCCACAACACCTTAGCGCCCCAACCCCCTCCGGCCCCTCGCCAGAACCCCTTCCCGCCCCTCGCCACAACCCCCTCCTGGCATTCATCACAACCCCCTGCTGGCATTCGCCACAACCCCTTCCCAAAACCTAACCCCCTTCCTCCCCTCGCCACAACCCCTTCCCACCCCAACCCTCTCCCGCTGCAACCCCCTCCCGCCATTCGCCACAACTCCCTCCTGCCCCTCGCCACAAGCCCCTCCTGGCATTCGCCACAACCCCTTCCCGAAAACAAACCCCCTTCCTCCCCTCGCCACAACCCCTTCCCACCCCAACCCTCTCCCGCTGCAACTCCCTTCCGCCATTTGTCACAACCCCCTCCCGCTCTTTGCCCCAAAAACCCTCCAGCCCCAACCCCCTCCCTGCCTGCAAATCCCCTCCTGGTGCAACCCCCTCCCGCTACTCGGCGCAACCCCCTCCTGCCACTCGCCACAACCCCCTCCTGCCATTCGCCACAACCCCCTCCCGCCCCAAAGCCCTCCCACCACTCGGCGCAAAAACCCTCCAGCCCCAACCCCCTCCCTCCCCTCAAATCCCCTCCCGGAGCAACCCCCTCCCGCCACTTCTCTCAAAATAAATCATGTAGAATTAGATCCCAAGTACCGGTGACCATTGCCGCCAATGTGAGCATTTCACTGACACACTGGAACTCGCAGGCAGCTAGAAGAGACTTAGAGATCTGGGGATCAAGTGGAAACTCTGACATCACAATGCCGACCTCAGACAAGTTTCCATCATCATCCAGGGCTGCAAGGTAGTCTAGATCCTCAAGAGCCTGCATGAGGATCTCCGGCGCTAAGAGGAGGATAGAGGCTATGAGATAAACATCGCAGGACAGGACGACATATTACAGTCATATATACAATGAGACAGCCCCAAGACGAGTGCGGTAAAAAATCATAAATACACCCGCAAATGAGGAGAGCATCAGAGAGGGGTCTAGGAGGATGAGGAGGAGAGGATACTATGAGGAGATATGAGGAGAATGTATGAGAGGGGTCTAGGAGGAAGAAGAGAATGTATGAGAGGGGTCTAGGAGGATGAGGAGGGGATATTATGGGGAGATATGAGGAGAATGTATGAGAGGGGTCTAGGAGGATGAGGAGGGGATATTATGGGGAGATATGAGGAGAATGTATGAGAGGGGTCTAGGAGGAAGAAGAGAATGTATGAGAGGGGTCTAGGAGGATGAGGAGGGGATACTATGGGGAGATATGAGGAGAATGTATGAGAGGGGTCTAGGAGGATGAGGAGAGGATACTATGAGGAGATATGAGGAGAATGTATGAGAGGGGTCTAGGAGGAAGAAGAGAATGTATGAGAGGGGTCTAGGAGGATGAGGAGGGGATATTATGGGGAGATATGAGGAGAATGTATGAGAGGGGTCAAGGAGGATGAGGAGAGGATACTATGAGGAGATATGAGGAGAATGTATGAGAGGGGTCTAGGAGGAAGAAGAGAATGTATGAGAGGGGTCTAGGAGGATGAGGAGGGGATATTATGGGGAGATATGAGGAGAATGTATGAGAGGGGTCAAGGAGGATGAGGAGAGGATACTATGGGGAGATATGAGGAGAATGTATGAGAGGGGTCTAGGAGGAAGAAGAGAATGTATGAGAGGGGTCTAGGAGGATGAGGAGGGGATATTATGAGGAGAATGTATGAGAGGGGTCTAGGAGGAAGAAAAGAATGTATGAGAGGGGTCTAGGAGGATGAGGAGGGGATATTATGGGGAGATATGAGGAGAATGTATGAGAGGGGTCAAGGAGGATGAGGAGAGGATACTATGAGGAGATATGAGGAGAATGTATGAGAGGGGTCTAGGAGGATGAGGAGAGGAGACTATGGGGAGATATGAGGAGAATGTATGAGAGGGGTCTAGGAGGATGAGGAGAGGATACTATGGGGAGATATGAGGAGAATGTATGAGAGGGGTCTAGGAGGATGAGGAGAGGATACTATGGGGAGATATGAGGAGAATGTATGAGAGGGGTCTAGGAGGAGAGGAGGGGATACTATGGGGAGATATGAGGAGAATGTATGAGAGGGGTCTAGGAGGATGAGGAGAGGATACTATGGGGAGATATGAGGAGAATGTATGAGAGGGGTCTAGGAGGATGAGGAGAGGATACTATGGGGAGATATGAGGAGAATGTATGAGAGGGGTCTAGGAGGATGAGGAGAGGATACTATGGGGAGATATGAGGAGAATGTATGAGAGAGGTCTAGGAGGATGAGGAGTGGATACTATGGGGAGATATGAGGAGAATGTATGAGAGGGGTCTAGGAGGAGAGGAGGGGATACTATGGGGAGATATGAGGAGAATGTATGAGAGAGGTCTAGGAGGATGAGGAGGAGAGGATACTATGAGGAGATATGAGGAGAATGTATGAGAAGGGTCTAGGAGGAAGAGGAGAATGTATGAGAGGGGTCTAGGAGGATGAGGAGGGGATACTATGGGGAGATATGAGGAGAATGTATGAGAGGGGTCTAGGAGGATGAGGAGGGGATACTATGGGGAGATATGAGGAGAATGTATGAGAGGGGTCTAGGAGGATGAGGAGGGGATACTATGGGGAGATATGAGGAGAATCTATGAGAGGGGTCTAGGAGGATGAGGAGAGGATACTATGGGGAGATATGAGGAGAATATAGGAGAGAGGTCTAGGAGGAGAGGAGAGGATATTATGGGGAGATATGAGGAGAATGTATGAGAGGGGTCTAGGAGGAAGAAGAGAATGTATGAGAGGGGTCTAGGAGGATGAGGAGGGGATATTATGGGGAGATATGAGGAGAATGTATGAGAGGGGTCAAGGAGGATGAGGAGAGGATACTATGGGGAGATATGAGGAGAATGTATGAGAGGGGTCAAGGAGGATGAGGAGAGGATACTATGAGGAGATATGAGGAGAATGTATGAGAGGGGTCTAGGAGGATGAGGAGAGGATACTATGAGGAGATATGAGGAGAATGTATGAGAGGGGTCTAGGAGGATGAGGAGAGGATACTATGAGGAGATATGAGGAGAATGTATGAGAGGGGTCTAGGAGGAAGAAGAGAATGTATGAGAGGGGTCTAGGAGGATGAGGAGGGGATATTATGGGGAGATATGAGGAGAATGTATGAGAGGGGTCAAGGAGGATGAGGAGAGGATACTATGGGGAGATATGAGGAGAATGTATGAGAGGGGTCAAGGAGGATGAGGAGAGGATACTATGAGGAGATATGAGGAGAATGTATGAGAGGGGTCTAGGAGGATGAGGAGGGGATATTATGGGGAGATATGAGGAGAATGTATGAGAGGGGTCTAGGAGGATGAGGAGAGGATACTATGGGGAGATATGAGGAGAATGTATGAGAGGGGTCTAGGAGGATGAGGAGAGGATACTATGGGGAGATATGAGGAGAATGTATGAGAGGGGTCTAGGAGGATGAGGAGAGGATACTATGGGGAGATATGAGGAGAATGTATGAGAGGGGTCTAGGAGGATGAGGAGAGGAGACTATGGGGAGATATGAGGAGAATGTATGAGAGGGGTCTAGGAGGATGAGGAGGGGATATTATGGGGAGATATGAGGAGAATGTATGAGAGGGGTCTAGGAGGATGAGGAGAGGATACTATGGGGAGATATGAGGAGAATGTATGAGAGGGGTCTAGGAGGATGAGGAGAGGATACTATGGGGAGATATGAGGAGAATGTATGAGAGAGGTCTAGGAGGATGAGGAGGGGATACTATGGGGAGATATGAGGAGAATGTATGAGAGGGGTCTAGGAGGAAGAAGAGAATGTATGAGAGGGGTCTAGGAGGATGAGGAGGGGATATTATGGGGAGATATGAGGAGAATGTATGAGAGGGGTCAAGGAGGAAGAAGAGAATGTATGAGAGGGGTCTAGGAGGATGAGGAGGGGATATTATGGGGAGATATGAGGAGAATGTATGAGAGGGGTCAAGGAGGATGAGGAGAGGATACTATGGGGAGATATGAGGAGAATGTATGAGAGGGGTCTAGGAGGAAGAAGAGAATGTATGAGAGGGGTCTAGGAGGATGAGGAGGGGATATTATGAGGAGATATGAGGAGAATGTATGAGAGGGGTCTAGGAGGAAGAAAAGAATGTATGAGAGGGGTCTAGGAGGATGAGGAGGGGATATTATGGGGAGATATGAGGAGAATGTATGAGAGGGGTCAAGGAGGATGAGGAGAGGATACTATGAGGAGATATGAGGAGAATGTATGAGAGGGGTCTAGGAGGATGAGGAGAGGAGACTATGGGGAGATATGAGGAGAATGTATGAGAGGGGTCTAGGAGGATGAGGAGAGGATACTATGGGGAGATATGAGGAGAATGTATGAGAGGGGTCTAGGAGGATGAGGAGAGGATACTATGGGGAGATATGAGGAGAATGTATGAGAGGGGTCTAGGAGGATGAGGAGGGGATACTATGGGGAGATATGAGGAGAATGTATGAGAGGGGTCTAGGAGGATGAGGAGAGGATACTATGGGGAGATATGAGGAGAATGTATGAGAGGGGTCTAGGAGGATGAGGAGGGGATACTATGGGGAGATATGAGGAGAATGTATGAGAGGGGTCTAGGAGGAGAGGAGGGGATACTATGGGGAGATATGAGGAGAATGTATGAGAGAGGTCTAGGAGGATGAGGAGGAGAGGATACTATGAGGAGATATGAGGAGAATGTATGAGAAGGGTCTAGGAGGAAGAGGAGAATGTATGAGAGGGGTCTAGGAGGATGAGGAGGGGATACTATGGGGAGATATGAGGAGAATGTATGAGAGGGGTCTAGGAGGATGAGGAGGGGATACTATGGGGAGATATGAGGAGAATGTATGAGAGGGGTCTAGGAGGATGAGGAGGGGATACTATGGGGAGATATGAGGAGAATGTATGAGAGGGGTCTAGGAGGATGAGGAGAGGATACTATGGGGAGATATGAGGAGAATATAGGAGAGAGGTCTAGGAGGAGAGGAGAGGATATTATGGGGAGATATGAGGAGAATGTATGAGAGGGGTCTAGGAGGATGAGGAGGAGAGGATACTATGAGGAGATATGAGGAGAATGTATGAGAGGGGTCTAGGAGGAAGAAGAGAATGTATGAGAGGGGTCTAGGAGGATGAGGAGGGGATATTATGGGGAGATATGAGGAGAATGTATGAGAGGGGTCAAGGAGGATGAGGAGAGGATACTATGAGGAGATATGAGGAGAATGTATGAGAGGGGTCTAGGAGGATGAGGAGAGGATACTATGAGGAGATATGAGGAGAATGTATGAGAGGGGTCTAGGAGGATGAGGAGAGGATACTATGAGGAGATATGAGGAGAATGTATGAGAGGGGTCTAGGAGGAAGAAGAGAATGTATGAGAGGGGTCTAGGAGGATGAGGAGGGGATATTATGGGGAGATATGAGGAGAATGTATGAGAGGGGTCAAGGAGGATGAGGAGAGGATACTATGGGGAGATATGAGGAGAATGTATGAGAGGGGTCAAGGAGGATGAGGAGAGGATACTATGAGGAGATATGAGGAGAATGTATGAGAGGGGTCTAGGAGGATGAGGAGAGGAGACTATGGGGAGATATGAGGAGAATGTATGAGAGGGGTCTAGGAGGATGAGGAGAGGATACTATGGGGAGATATGAGGAGAATGTATGAGAGGGGTCTAGGAGGATGAGGAGAGGATACTATGGGGAGATATGAGGAGAATGTATGAGAGGGGTCTAGGAGGATGAGGAGAGGATACTATGGGGAGATATGAGGAGAATGTATGAGAGGGGTCTAGGAGGATGAGGAGGGGATACTATGGGGAGATATGAGGAGAATGTATGAGAGGGGTCTAGGAGGATGAGGAGAGGATACTATGGGGAGATATGAGGAGAATGTATGAGAGGGGTCTAGGAGGATGAGGAGAGGATACTATGGGGAGATATGAGGAGAATGTATGAGAGGGGTCTAGGAGGATGAGGAGAGGATACTATGAGGAGATATGAGGAGAATGTATGAGAGGGGTCTAGGAGGATGAGGAGAGGATACTATGAGGAGATATGAGGAGAATGTATGAGAGGGGTCTAGGAGGAAGAAGAGAATGTATGAGAGGGGTCTAGGAGGATGAGGAGGGGATATTATGGGGAGATATGAGGAGAATGTATGAGAGGGGTCAAGGAGGATGAGGAGAGGATACTATGAGGAGATATGAGGAGAATGTATGAGAGGGGTCTAGGAGGATGAGGAGAGGATACTATGAGGAGATATGAGGAGAATGTATGAGAGGGGTCTAGGAGGATGAGGAGAGGATACTATGAGGAGATATGAGGAGAATGTATGAGAGGGGTCTAGGAGGAAGAAGAGAATGTATGAGAGGGGTCTAGGAGGATGAGGAGGGGATATTATGGGGAGATATGAGGAGAATGTATGAGAGGGGTCAAGGAGGATGAGGAGAGGATACTATGGGGAGATATGAGGAGAATGTATGAGAGGGGTCAAGGAGGATGAGGAGAGGATACTATGAGGAGATATGAGGAGAATGTATGAGAGGGGTCTAGGAGGATGAGGAGAGGAGACTATGGGGAGATATGAGGAGAATGTATGAGAGGGGTCTAGGAGGATGAGGAGAGGATACTATGGGGAGATATGAGGAGAATGTATGAGAGGGGTCTAGGAGGAAGAAAAGAATGTATGAGAGGGGTCTAGGAGGATGAGGAGGGGATATTATGGGGAGATATGAGGAGAATGTATGAGAGGGGTCAAGGAGGATGAGGAGAGGATACTATGAGGAGATATGAGGAGAATGTATGAGAGGGGTCTAGGAGGATGAGGAGAGGAGACTATGGGGAGATATGAGGAGAATGTATGAGAGGGGTCTAGGAGGATGAGGAGAGGATACTATGGGGAGATATGAGGAGAATGTATGAGAGGGGTCTAGGAGGATGAGGAGAGGATACTATGGGGAGATATGAGGAGAATGTATGAGAGGGGTCTAGGAGGATGAGGAGGGGATACTATGGGGAGATATGAGGAGAATGTATGAGAGGGGTCTAGGAGGATGAGGAGAGGATACTATGGGGAGATATGAGGAGAATGTATGAGAGGGGTCTAGGAGGATGAGGAGGGGATACTATGGGGAGATATGAGGAGAATGTATGAGAGGGGTCTAGGAGGAGAGGAGGGGATACTATGGGGAGATATGAGGAGAATGTATGAGAGAGGTCTAGGAGGATGAGGAGGAGAGGATACTATGAGGAGATATGAGGAGAATGTATGAGAAGGGTCTAGGAGGAAGAGGAGAATGTATGAGAGGGGTCTAGGAGGATGAGGAGGGGATACTATGGGGAGATATGAGGAGAATGTATGAGAGGGGTCTAGGAGGATGAGGAGGGGATACTATGGGGAGATATGAGGAGAATGTATGAGAGGGGTCTAGGAGGATGAGGAGGGGATACTATGGGGAGATATGAGGAGAATGTATGAGAGGGGTCTAGGAGGATGAGGAGAGGATACTATGGGGAGATATGAGGAGAATATAGGAGAGAGGTCTAGGAGGAGAGGAGAGGATATTATGGGGAGATATGAGGAGAATGTATGAGAGGGGTCTAGGAGGATGAGGAGGAGAGGATACTATGAGGAGATATGAGGAGAATGTATGAGAGGGGTCTAGGAGGAAGAAGAGAATGTATGAGAGGGGTCTAGGAGGATGAGGAGGGGATATTATGGGGAGATATGAGGAGAATGTATGAGAGGGGTCAAGGAGGATGAGGAGAGGATACTATGAGGAGATATGAGGAGAATGTATGAGAGGGGTCTAGGAGGATGAGGAGAGGATACTATGAGGAGATATGAGGAGAATGTATGAGAGGGGTCTAGGAGGATGAGGAGAGGATACTATGAGGAGATATGAGGAGAATGTATGAGAGGGGTCTAGGAGGAAGAAGAGAATGTATGAGAGGGGTCTAGGAGGATGAGGAGGGGATATTATGGGGAGATATGAGGAGAATGTATGAGAGGGGTCAAGGAGGATGAGGAGAGGATACTATGGGGAGATATGAGGAGAATGTATGAGAGGGGTCAAGGAGGATGAGGAGAGGATACTATGAGGAGATATGAGGAGAATGTATGAGAGGGGTCTAGGAGGATGAGGAGAGGAGACTATGGGGAGATATGAGGAGAATGTATGAGAGGGGTCTAGGAGGATGAGGAGAGGATACTATGGGGAGATATGAGGAGAATGTATGAGAGGGGTCTAGGAGGATGAGGAGAGGATACTATGGGGAGATATGAGGAGAATGTATGAGAGGGGTCTAGGAGGATGAGGAGAGGATACTATGGGGAGATATGAGGAGAATGTATGAGAGGGGTCTAGGAGGATGAGGAGGGGATACTATGGGGAGATATGAGGAGAATGTATGAGAGGGGTCTAGGAGGATGAGGAGAGGATACTATGGGGAGATATGAGGAGAATGTATGAGAGGGGTCTAGGAGGATGAGGAGAGGATACTATGGGGAGATATGAGGAGAATGTATGAGAGGGGTCTAGGAGGATGAGGAGAGGATACTATGAGGAGATATGAGGAGAATGTATGAGAGGGGTCTAGGAGGATGAGGAGAGGATACTATGAGGAGATATGAGGAGAATGTATGAGAGGGGTCTAGGAGGAAGAAGAGAATGTATGAGAGGGGTCTAGGAGGATGAGGAGGGGATATTATGGGGAGATATGAGGAGAATGTATGAGAGGGGTCAAGGAGGATGAGGAGAGGATACTATGAGGAGATATGAGGAGAATGTATGAGAGGGGTCTAGGAGGATGAGGAGAGGATACTATGAGGAGATATGAGGAGAATGTATGAGAGGGGTCTAGGAGGATGAGGAGAGGATACTATGAGGAGATATGAGGAGAATGTATGAGAGGGGTCTAGGAGGAAGAAGAGAATGTATGAGAGGGGTCTAGGAGGATGAGGAGGGGATATTATGGGGAGATATGAGGAGAATGTATGAGAGGGGTCAAGGAGGATGAGGAGAGGATACTATGGGGAGATATGAGGAGAATGTATGAGAGGGGTCAAGGAGGATGAGGAGAGGATACTATGAGGAGATATGAGGAGAATGTATGAGAGGGGTCTAGGAGGATGAGGAGAGGAGACTATGGGGAGATATGAGGAGAATGTATGAGAGGGGTCTAGGAGGATGAGGAGAGGATACTATGGGGAGATATGAGGAGAATGTATGAGAGGGGTCTAGGAGGATGAGGAGAGGATACTATGGGGAGATATGAGGAGAATGTATGAGAGGGGTCTAGGAGGATGAGGAGAGGATACTATGGGGAGATATGAGGAGAATGTATGAGAGGGGTCTAGGAGGATGAGGAGGGGATACTATGGGGAGATATGAGGAGAATGTATGAGAGGGGTCTAGGAGGATGAGGAGAGGATACTATGGGGAGATATGAGGAGAATGTATGAGAGGGGTCTAGGAGGATGAGGAGAGGATACTATGGGGAGATATGAGGAGAATGTATGAGAGGGGTCTAGGAGGATGAGGAGAGGATACTATGGGGAGATATGAGGAGAATGTATGAGAGGGGTCTAGGAGGATGAGGAGGGGATACTATGGGGAGATATGAGGAGAATGTATGAGAGGGGTCTAGGAGGATGAGGAGAGGATACTATGGGGAGATATGAGGAGAATGTATGAGAGGGGTCTAGGAGGAAGAAGAGAATGTATGAGAGGGGTCTAGGAGGATGAGGAGGGGATATTATGGGGAGATATGAGGAGAATGTATGAGAGGGGTCAAGGAGGATGAGGAGAGGATACTATGGGGAGATATGAGGAGAATGTATGAGAGGGGTCTAGGAGGATGAGGAGAGGATACTATGGGGAGATATGAGGAGAATGTATGAGAGGGGTCTAGGAGGATGAGGAGGGGATACTATGGGGAGATATGAGGAGAATGTATGAGAGGGGTCTAGGAGGATGAGGAGAGGATACTATGGGGAGATATGAGGAGAATGTATGAGAGGGGTCTAGGAGGATGAGGAGAGGATACTATGGGGAGATATGAGGAGAATGTATGAGAGAGGTCTAGGAGGATGAGGAGGGGATACTATGGGGAGATATGAGGAGAATGTATGAGAGGGGTCTAGGAGGAGAGGAGGGGATACTATGGGGAGATATGAGGAGAATGTATGAGAGAGGTCTAGGAGGATGAGGAGGAGAGGATACTATGAGGAGATATGAGGAGAATGTATGAGAGGGGTCTAGGAGGAAGAGGAGAATGTATGAGAGGGGTCTAGGAGGATGAGGAGAGGATACTATGGGGAGATATGAGGAGAATATAGGAGAGAGGTCTAGGAGGAGAGGAGAGGATATTATGGGGAGATATGAGGAGAATGTATGAGAGGGGTCTAGGAGGAGAGGAGAGGATATTATGGGGAGATATGAGGAGAATGTATGAGAGGGGTCTAGGAGGATGAGGAGGAGAGGATACTATGAGGAGAATGTATGAGAGGGGTCTAGGAGGAAGAGGAGAATGTATGAGAGGGGTCTAGGAGGATGAGGAGGGGATATTATGGGGAGATATGAGGAGAATGTATGAGAGGGGTCTAGGGATTATGGAGGTAACAGAACAATTTTTAATAATATAGGAGAACTGCTCCAATACTTTACCAGGTCGATCCAAAAAATCACACTGCCCAAGGTCAGCAATATCCAGTCTCTTGAGAAGTAGGACCATGCGACTCAGATTCTCCTGCAGAATGCGAGGAGGGGAATATTCCGGCATCTGTGTCTCAAAGATCTTTTCAGAATACAATCGATAACAAACACCTGAAGCACAAATAAAGTCACATCACTGACCAGGGAGGAGAGGACACTGGGAGGACACATTAGTGACAGGAGGACACTGGGAGGACACATCAGTGACAGGAGGACACATCAGTGACGGGAGGACACATCAGTGATGGGAGGACACTAGGAGGACACATCAGTGACAGGAGGACACTAGGAGGACACAGTGACAGGAGGACACTAGGAGGACACAGTGACAGGAGGACACTAGGAGGACACATCAGTGACAGGAGGACACATCAGTGACAGGAGGACACTAGGAGGACAGATCAGTGACAGGACGACACTATGAGGATACAGCCGGTGACAGGAGGACACCAGTGTGGACACGGACCAGAGAGGAGATAATACAGTAGTAGCACACGAGCAGCTACCAGTCCACTCTACTGCGCATGGAACTCACGCACAGAACACGGACACATCGATTTCAATGGGGCCGATCACACATGCAGTAGTTTTGACGCAGTCTTCAATGGGCGACTATGGGTGTGTGAAAAACACAAACCACTCGCAAAGCATACGGATGCAAAACGCAACACACATGGACAGATTTACACGCGTTTTTTTTAGTGTGACGGTAGCCAAGGCACATACGACTCCGCCCACTGCGTTTTGCCTTTAAGAGTTTAGTGTGCGCTCACCATTATATACAACAGGTCCTCCCTCCCCCACCTTATAGTCCGGAGATGTAGTCACTCACCATCAGAAGCCTGGATCCTCATCCTGCGGATCTCCGCTCGGCTTTTACTGATCACACCAAGAACCTGAGAATCTGCCCGGATCCGTGGATTGTAAACCTGCAGAGGACACCACCGAGTGATTCACCAAACACCTTCTGATGAGAGCCAACCACCGCCAGTGAGAGAGCCGCCTACCCCCAGCACAAGAGCCAACCGCCGCCAGTGAGAGAGCCGCCTACCCCCAGCACAAGAGCCAACCACCGCCAGTGAGAGAGCCGCCTACCCCCAGAACAAGAGCCAACCACCGCCAGTGAGAGAGCCGTCTACCCACAGTACAAGAGCCAACCACCGCCAGTGAGAGAACCGTCTACCACATCTCCGGGTACTAGAAGCAGGGGCTGCTCCCCACTCACTCATCAGCAGGTCTACTGCTCCCCACCCCCTCCTTCCATCAGCATGTGGAATGATCTCATTCCCCACCGCCAGCGCGTGGGCCGGCCACCACTCACCCTCAGCGCGAGGGCCAATCACCACCCACCCCCAGCACATGTGCTGCTCACCCACCCCCCACCAGCACATGGGCTGCTCTCTACTCCCTCATCAGCATGTGGGTTGATCTCTACTCCCCACCGCCAGCGCGTGGGCCTCTCACCACTCTCCCCCCACCAGTACATGGGCCGCTCACCACTCTCCCTCCACCAGCACATGGGCCATTCACCACTCTCCCCCCAACAGCACATGGGCCGCTCACCACACTCCCTCCACCAGCACATGGGCCGCTCACCACTCTCCCCCCACCAGCACATGGGCCGCTCACCACTCTCCCCCCACCAGCACATGGGCCGCTCACCAGTCTCCCCCCACCAGCACATGGGCCGCTCACCACTCTCCCCCAACCAGCACATGAGCCGCTCACCACTCTCCCCCCACCAGCACATGGGCCACTCACCACTCTCCCCCCACCAGCACATGGGCCGCTCACTACTCTCCCCCCACCAGCACATGGGTTGCTCACCACTCTCCTCCCACCAGCACATGGGCTGCTCACCACTCCCCCCACCAGCACATGGGCTGCTCACCACTCCCCCCACCAGCACATGGGCTGCTCACCACTCTCCCCCCACCAGCACATGGGCTGCTCACCACTCTCCCCCCACCAGCACATGGGCTGCTCACCACTCTCTCCCCACCAGCACATGGGCTTCCCACCACTCTCCCCCCACCAGAACATGGGCCGCTCTCTACTCCCTCATCAGCACGTCTACTTCTCACCAGTTTCGCTCCTCAAGGCCCTGGGTTGCTCGCCAGTCTCTCCCGCCAGCTTATATAGCACATATAAAAGGAGATCTAGAACGACCTCTCAGCTGTCGTACTCACAGACTGCAGCTCGTTCCCGGTGTCAATGACGTAACGTATCCCCGGCAGAGAGAAGGAAAGTTCTGTCAGTGAACAGGAGAGAAAAACCCGGCGCTCATTACCGGATTCAGCCTCGTACACGGACTGCAAACCATTTCCAGCGCTGACTGTAAGAGACAATGGCAAGAGAGAACCCAGACTGGGACTCAGAGACACGGACTCCGTAAGAAGAGCGGAGCAGCACCGGAGAACGTCCTGCGGAGCACAAAGCACATATAACAGCTGCGCAGCTACACAAAACGCAACGTTCAGCAACTCCTTACCTCTTCACTGGGCAAGAACGCCAACACATCCCCCGGCTCATTCCTGCGGTGAACATCTAGAACCATGTGACATGCAGCCATGACAAGGTCATGTGACACTGACGGACGGTACACTACACTTGGCAGGTGTTCTCGCACTGGAACGTTCACCACCGAGATGTCTGCTCCTAAGAAGTCTACCATGCGTTGCCGAAACCCTGGAGAGGTCATCACCACCAAGCGAAGGGAAGGTCTCTGTAGGGTCATGTCCTTCAGGAGGCTCAGGAGAAGATCAGTGGCCACTGTGCGTTCATCTACCTCATCAAGAATGACCACGCCGGCCGTCTGCATCAGTGGGTCAGAGGTCATTTCCTGGAGCAGGAGCGAATCCCAGCAGAACCTGATGCACAACCGGGAGAGACCTCATTATGGACTAATGGCAATGAGTGGTGAGGGCCTAAACGGACCGTTACTTGCCCTGCCGAACCTTACCCTACACACTGACCTCTACTTGTACCACAGACCTTTACCCTACACACCGACCCTTACCCCACACACCGACCTTTACCCTACACACCGACCTCTACTTGTGCAACTGCCCCATAACCTACACACTGACCTCTACTTGTGCCACAGACCCTTACCGTACACACGGACCTCTACTGGTCTTACTAACCCTTACTCTAAACCTCTACATGTCCTACTAACCCCTACAAACTAAACTTACCTTACCCACTGAACCCTTCAGTGCCCAATGGCCTCTACATGATTACGCACTTGTATCTACAAAACAGGACACCCCATACCATTGCCCTCTAACATCTACTCTACCCCCTACGCTACGCGCTGACCCTTCTACCATCTACGCTGCGCGCTGACCCTTCTACCCCCTACGCTGCGCGCGGACCCTTCTACCCCCTACGCTGCGCGCGGACCCTTCTACCCCCTACGCTGCGCGCGGACCCTTCTCCTACCCTCTACGCTGCACGCGGACCCCTCTCCTACCCTCTACGCTGCACGCTGACCCTTCTACCCTCCACGCTGCACGCTGACCCTTCTACCCTCCACGCGGACCCTTCTCCTACCCTCTACGCTGCACGCTGACCCCCTCTCCTACCCTCTACGCTGCACGCTGACCCCCTCTCCTACCCTCTACGCTGCACGCTGACCCCCTCTCCTACCCTCTACGCTGCACGCTGACCCCCTCTCCTACCCTCTACGCTGCACGCTGACCCCCTCTCCTACCCTCTACGCTGCACGCTGACCCCCTCTCCTACCCTCTACGCTGCACGCTGACCCCTCTCCTACCCTCTACGCTGCACGCTGACCCCCTCTCCTACCCTCTACGCTGAACGCTGACCCCTCTCCTACCCTCTACGCTACGCGCTGACCCTTCTACCATCTACGCTGCGCGCTGACCCTTCTACCCCCTACGCTGCGCGCGGACCCTTCTACCCCCTACGCTGCGCGCGGACCCTTCTACCCCCTACGCTGCGCGCGGACCCTTCTACCCTGCGCGCGGACCCTTCTACCCCCTACGCTGCGCGCGGACCCTTCTACCCCCTACGCTGCGCGCGGACCCTTCTACCCCCTACGCTGCGCGCGGACCCTTCTCCTACCCTCTACGCTGCACGCGGACCCCTCTCCTACCCTCTACGCTGCACGCTGACCCTTCTACCCCCTACGCTGCACGCTGACCCTTCTACCCCCTACGCTGCACGCTGACCCTTCTACCCTCCACGCGGACCCTTCTCCTACCCTCTACGCTGCACGCTGACCCCCTCTCCTACCCTCTACGCTGCACGCTGACCCCCTCTCCTACCCTCTACGCTGCACGCTGACCCCCTCTCCTACCCTCTACGCTGCACGCTGACCCCCTCTCCTACCCTCTACGCTGCACGCTGACCCCCTCTCCTACCCTCTACGCTGCACGCTGACCCCCTCTCCTACCCTCTACGCTGCACGCTGACCCCCTCTCCTACCCTCTACGCTGCACGCTGACCCCTCTCCTACCCTCTACACTGACCCCTCTCCTACCCTCTACGCTGCACGCTGACCCCTCTCCTACCCTCTACGCTGCACGCTGACCCCTCTCCTACCCTCTACGTTGCACGCTGACCCCTCTCCTACCCTCTACGCTGCCCCTTCTACCCCCTACGCTGCACGTGGACCCCTCTTTCTCCCTATGCTACACGCTGACCCCCCTCCTACCCTCTACTCTACACGCTGACCCTTCTACCCGCTACGCTACACGCTGACCCCCCTCCTACTCTCTACGCTACACACTGACCCTTCTACCCGCTACGCTACACGCTGACCCTTCTACCCGCTACGCTACACGCTGACCCTTCTACCCCCTATGCTACACGCTGACCCTTCTACCTGCTACGTTACACGCTGACCCTTCTACCCTCTACACTACACACTGACCCTCTCCCACTTACTGCTGTCCTACACACTGGTCTCTACATTTAGCGGTCAGGCTGACTAACACAAAGACCACCAGTTTGCTCTTGGAGACCCTCCCATACCGTAGGATAGTGTTGGCAGATGAACAGTCTTCATGTGGAATGGAGAATGCGACTTCATGGCCCACATTCAAGTCCATCTCGTCTGCCACTCTCAGGGCCAGGCTGAAGGCGGCGGTAGAGAAGGGCTGTGAGCAGATGACAGAACCATCACGGTACTGCTGGGAGAGGACGTACTCTGCACACCACTGAGGCACCTGCAAGGTGTAAACCCAACTGTTATTACATAATATGTTACAGCACTGGTCAGCGGACAGCTATAGGGGGCGCAATATCCACAAACTGTCTCTCCCCAACAACAGGTGGAGAAACCGAGCAGTCCAGACAAGTAGATAGGGGGTTCCAGCAGCCAAAAGAAATATAAAAATAAAAAAAAGCTTTTATATATAACATGTTAAAAACAAGGACGTGTACACTCCATAGACCCGAGGACACGTCGCCCGAGCCCCGGATGACACCTATCCACGCTTGGGGGACGAGTCTTCCCAGTCAGGTGTCATCCGTGCTCGGGGGGGGGGGGACGGGGGACTCGTCCTGCGGTCAGGTGTCATCAGGCACAGCGGACAGTTGGGGCTGCGGGGCGGCTCGGCGGTCAGCATACACTTTGTGCACCAGGAAACTTTTACGTCACTTTGTAATTACTGTACAGCAAAGAAACAGCCGTGATCAGTCAGATCAACTCCAGTCACATCCAGAGCAGCATCCATAACTGCATTAATTAACAATGTGTGCGGAGATCCCATAAACAACAATGAAAATGAGACCCAAGTAGTTGGCGGGCAAATTTCTGATCAATAGAAATGTATGCCTGCCGGCAAAAAGGCCCTTTTTTACAACTTACAAGCAAGGTAAAATAACAACATTTTATTAAGGACACACTACATAGAAGTTAAAAATGTCATGTTCACTTGTGATATAAACCAGCATAGTGCAATGTGTGCCAGTAACGAGATACAAAGGGTCAGCGGCTGCACTTAAACCAGAGTAAGAGACGGTATCAGGGATCAGCGGTATCGGGGATCAGCGGTATCGGGGGATCAGCGGTATCGGGGGATCAGCGGTATCATGGATCAGCGGTATGGGGGGATCAGCGGTATGGGGGGGGGGATCAGCGGTATGGGGGATCAGCGGTATCAGGGATCAGCGGTATCGGGGATCAGCGGTATCGGGGATCAGCGGTAACAATTTTTAAAAATCAAAGAAGCCCCCCCGACATGTTTCACTGCAGATGCAGCGTCTTCAGGAGTATCGGGGCTAATGACGGCGCCGCGGAATTCTCAAGGCTATATGAACGGTAAATCAGTCTCCGCTGTGACTTCATTAATGTGAGTGGCCAATAGAAATTCACAGCAGTAATGGACAAGCGAAAGAACGAATAGCGAGCTCGGCATATGAGGACCAATAGGCCGTAGTATAGTGGCGCGTGCGCAGTGGTCCTCTTAGAGGAGATACAATCTGACAATGAATGGTATAATAGCGCGTGCGCAGTGATCCTCTTAGAGGAGATACAATCTGACAATGAATGGTATAATAGCGCGTGCGCAGTGGTCCTCTTAGAGGAGATACAATCTGACAATCCATGGTATAATAGCGCGTGCGCAGTGGTCCTCTTAGAGGAGATACAATCTGACAATCCATGGTATAATGGCGCGTGCGCAGTGGTCCTCTTAGAGGAGATACAATCTGACAATGAATGGTATAATGGCGCGTGCGCAGTGGTCCTCTTAGAGGAGATACAATCTGACAATCCATGGTATAATAGCGCGTGCGCAGTGGTCCTCTTAGAGGAGATACAATCTGACAATGAATGGTATAATAGCGGGTGCGCAGTGGTCCTCTTAGAGGAGATACAATCTGACAATGAATGGTATAATAGCGGGTGCGCAGTGGTCCTCTTAGAGGAGATACAATCTGACAATCCATGGTATAATAGCGGGTGCGCAGTGGTCCTCTTAGAGGAGATACAATCTGACAATCCATGGTATAATAGCGCGTGCGCAGTGGTCCTCTTAGAGGAGATACAATCTGACAATCCATGGTATAATAGCGGGTGCGCAGTGGTCCTCTTAGAGGAGATACAATCTGACAATGAATGGTATAATAGCGCGTGCGCAGTGGTCCTCTTAGAGGAGATACAATCTCACAATGAATGGTATAATAGCGCGTGCGCAGTGGTCCTCTTAGAGGAGATACAATCTGACAATCCATGGTATAATAGCGCGTGCGCAGTGGTCCTCTTAGAGGAGATACAATCTCACAATGAATGGTATAATAGCGGGTGCGCAGTGGTCCTCTTAGAGGAGATACAATCTGACAATCCATGGTATAATAGCGGGTGCGCAGTGGTCCTCTTAGAGGAGATACAATCTGACAATGAATGGTATAATAGCGCGTGCGAAGTGGTCCTCTTAGAGGAGATACAATCTCACAATGAATGGTATAATAGCGCGTGCGCAGTGGTCCTCTTAGAGGAGATACAATCTGACAATCCATGGTATAATAGCGCGTGCGCAGTGGTCCTCTTAGAGGAGATACAATCTGACAATCCATGGTATAATAGCGCGTGCGCAGTGGTCCTCTTAGAGGAGATACAATCTCACAATGAATGGTATAATAGCGCGTGCGCAGTGGTCCTCTTAGAGGAGATACAATCTGACAATGAATGGTATAATGGCGCGTGCGCAGTGGTCCTCTTAGAGGAGATACAATCTGACAATCCATGTGTCATGGGGTTCGTTACGTTAATACACGATCAACAGAGCCAGAGACGACAGGGCAACTCCAACAGGGTTTATTGCATCCAATGTTGACAGAACAAGTCACGTTCAATGCAGGAACAACACACAGTCCACAAAATAAGGTAGTCACAGGAACATCTTCAGAGTGCTGGCCTCAGCTTCAGCTCTCCTGAAGGTCTAAATCCAGAAGATCTCCATCCTCCCCAGGACAAGCCCTTATATCCACTCAGGGGGAGGAACATCTTGGCAGTTTCTAGTCACCATCATTATAATGACTTTAGTTTGTAGTCATACACTGTCTGTAAGTGAGTTGTGGTCCTTTGTGCTATTATGTGGATTGCCACAGCCAGGATGAGAACACAATGGGGAAGATAATTGGATCACCCTTGATTGCTGGTCTGCACCTGAGCTGAATATAACTGTGGTGCCTCCTGATGACCCCCTGTGGGGTCTGGACAATGACAACACTTTGTCTTGTGGACTTCACCTCTGACTCGTCCAATTGTCCATAGGCTGGAGACACGACCTGTGGTACTTGATTAGAGAGTTATCCCTCTCTGCTGAGGACTCACAATAAACCACATATAATGCACCATCACACCATGGTATAATAGCGCGTGCGCAGTGGTCCTCTTAGAGGAGATACAATCTGACAATCCATGGTATAATAGCGGGTGCGCAGTGGTCCTCTTAGAGGAGATACAATCTGACAATCCATGGTATAATAGCGCGTGCGCAGTGGTCCTCTTAGAGGAGATACAATCTGACAATCCATGGTATAATAGTGGGAGCGCAGTGGTCCTCTTAGAGGAGATACAATCTCACAATGAATGGTATAATAGCGCGTGCGCAGTGGTCCTCTTAGAGGAGATACAATCTGACAATGAATGGTATAATGGCGCGTGCGCAGTGGTCCTCTTAGAGGAGATACAATCTGACAATGAATGGTATAATAGCGCGTGCGCAGTGGTCCTCTTAGAGGAGATACAATCTGACAATCCATGGTATAATAGCGCGTGCGCAGTGGTCCTCTTAGAGGAGATACAATCTGACAATCCATGGTATAATAGCGGGTGCGCAGTGGTCCTCTTAGAGGAGATACAATCTGACAATGAATGGTATAATAGCGCGTGCGCAGTGGTCCTCTTAGAGGAGATACAATCTGACAATGAATGGTATAATAGCGGGAGCGCAGTGGTCCTCTTAGAGGAGATACAATCTGACAATCCATGGTATAATAGCGCGTGCGCAGTGGTCCTCTTAGAGGAGATACAATCTGACAATGAATGGTATAATAGCGGGTGCGCAGTGGTCCTCTTAGAGGAGATACAATCTCACAATCCATGGTATAATGGCGCGTGCGCAGTGGTCCTCTTAGAGGAGATACAATCTGACAATCCATGGTATAATAGCGCGTGCGCAGTGGTCCTCTTAGAGGAGATACAATCTCACAATGAATGGTATAATAGCGCGTGCGCAGTGGTCCTCTTAGAGGAGATACAATCTGACAATGAATTGTATAATAGCGGGTGCGCAGTGGTCCTCTTAGAGGAGATACAATCTGACAATGAATGGTATAATGGCGCGTGCGCAGTGGTCCTCTTAGAGGAGATACAATCTGACAATCCATGGTATAATAGCGCGTGCGCAGTGGTCCTCTTAGAGGAGATACAATCTGACAACCCATGGTATAATAGCGCGTGCGCAGTGGTCCTCTTAGAGGGGATACAATCTGACAATCCATGGTATAATAGCGGGTGCGCAGTGGTCCTCTTAGAGGAGATACAATCTCACAATGAATGGTATAATAGCGCGTGCGCAGTGGTCCTCTTAGATGAGATACAATCTGACAATCCATGGTATAATAGCGCGTGCGCAGTGGTCCTCTTAGAGGAGATACAATCTCACAATGAATGGTATAATAGCGCGTGCGCAGTGGTCCTCTTAGAGGAGATACAATCTGACAATGAATGGTATAATAGCGCGTGCGCAGTGGTCCTCTTAGAGGAGATACAATCTGACAATCCATGGTATAATAGCGCGTGCGCAGTGGTCCTCTTAGAGGAGATACAATCTGACAATGAATGGTATAATAGCGGGTGCGCAGTGGTCCTCTTAGAGGAGATACAATCTGACAATCCATGGTATAATAGCGCGTGCGCAGTGGTCCTCTTAGAGGAGATACAATCTGACAATGAATGGTATCCATTGGAGAGGATACGGGCCGGAGGAGAGGACTTGGGTACCTGCTCGAGATGTTCACGCTGGGGTATTGGTCAGGAGGTTCCACCTTCTCTTCCCCACTAAACCGGGTCCTCTTAGTAAGGGTTCGGTGGCCCCTCATAAAAGGGGGAGTACTGTAAAGGATCTGCCAGGCACTACGTCTGTGGATACTCCCAGGATTAATCAGTCGACACCTGAGGCCAGACCTCTTAGACTGACACCGGCTCCCTCCAATCAGGGTGGCAGGCTCAGGAGTGGGAGAGCCTATCGCGGCCTGGTCAGTCGGAGTTAGCTCCGCCCCCTGTCCATTTATACCTGCCGTTTTCTCTTCCTCATTGCTTGTTATTCTTCTTGGATTCCTGGCCCCACTGCTGCCTTGCTCCAGCCTGCTTATGCCTTGCTTCAGTTCCCGCTTATCCTGCTTCGCTCTGCCCCTGGCTTGCTTCCTGCTCCGTGCTCTGCGTTTGTATACTCCACTACATCTTGATCCTGACTGGCTCGTTCACCACTCCGTTTCCTCGCGGTGTTCCGTGGGCTACTGCCGCCAAGTTGTACCCCGTCGCCTAGGGCGGGTCGTTGCAAGTAGGCAGGGACAGGGCGGTGGGTAGATTAGGGCTCACTTGTTCCCTTCACCTCCTTCCTGCCACAACATAATAACAAGCCCATACCTAGTCTACCATTTCTCCTACGCTGACGTGATCATGGACCCCCTTGAGACCCTGACCCAGCAGATGCAGGGCCTCTCCCTACAGGTCCAGGCCCTGGCTCAGAGGGTCAACCAGTCTGACGCTGCCATAGTAGTACCCCTCACCTCACCTCTAGAACCCGACCTCAAGTTACCTGACCGGTTCTCAGGGGACCGTAAGACTTTTCTCTCCTTCCGGGAGAGTTGCAGACTTTACTTCCGTCTAAAACCTCACTCCTCAGGTTCCGAGAACCAGCTGGTGGGTATCATTATAACCCGACTCCAGGAAGGGCCCTAAGAGTGGGCCTTCTCCTTGGCTCCTGATGCCCCTGAACTTTCCTCCGTCTATCGTTTTTTCTGTGCCCTTGGACTCATTTACGACGAGACTGACAGGACTGCCTTAGCCGAGAGTCAGCTGGTGACCTTACGTCAGGGTAGGAGACCTGTTAAGGAATACTGTTCTGATTTTAGAAAGTGGTGCGTAGCTTCTCGGTGGAACGACCCGGCCCTAAGGTGCCAGTTTAGGTTAGGATTATCTGACGCCCTGAAGGATCTGCTGGTTAGCTACCCCTCTTCTGACTCCCTAGACCAGGTTATGGCCCTAGCAGTACGACTTGACCGACGCCTCAGGGAACGTCAGCTTGAACATTTCAATGTTTTCCCCTCTGACTTCCCTGCGATTCCCCTCGAGGTCCCGTCTCCTCGCTCTTCCACGGAAGACTCGGAGGTACCTATGCAACTCGGGGCCTCCATGTCCCCTCGACAACGTAGAGAGTTCCGCAGGAAGAATGGTCCCTGCTTCTATTGTGGGGGTGACAAGCATCTACTGAACACCTGTCCCAGGCGCAAGAATAAGCAGCCGGAAAACTTCCGCGCCTAAGTGATCATCGGGGAGGTCACTTGGGCGCACAGGTATTTCCCGTTAATATGAAACGCAATAAAATTTTGCTTCCCTTTCAGGTCTCGTTTGCTGGCCGGTCTGCCACGGGCAGTGCTTTCGTGGATTCAGGGTCATCTGCTAATATCATGTCTGCGGAATTTGCTATGTCTCTAAAGATGCCTTGTATTGATTTACCTTATCCTGTCCCGGTAGTGGGTATCGACTCCACTCCTCTTGCTAATGGTTATTTTACTCAGCATACTCCTGTTTTTGAACTCCTTGTTCGCTCCATGCATTTGGAGCAGTGCTCTGTACTGGTGATGCAGGGATTATCGTCCGATCTGGTATTAGGCCTTCCCTGGTTGCAGTTGCATAATCCCACGTTTGACTGGAATACTGGGGATCTTACCAAATGGGGTAATGAATGCCTGATGTCATGTCTTTCGGTTAACTCTATTTCTCCCCGTGAGGAGGTAAACACGCTACCTGAGTTTGTTCAGGACTTCGCCGATGTGTTTTCTAAGGAGGCCTCCGAGGTGTTGCCCCCCCATAGAGAATACGATTGCGCTATCGATTTGGTGCCTGGTGCCAAGCTTCCTAAGGGTAGGATATTTAATCTTTCATGTCCTGAACGTGAAGCTATGAGGGAGTATATCCAAGAATGCCTGGCCAAGGGTTTCATTCGCCCCTCGACTTCTCCTGTAGGTGCTGGCTTCTTCTTCGTGGGGAAGAAGGATGGTGGTCTTAGGCCGTGCATTGACTATCGGAACTTGAATAAGGTCACAGTAAGGAACCAGTATCCCCTTCCTTTGATTCCGGATCTTTTTAATCAGGTTCAGGGGGCCCAATGGTTCTCTAAGTTCGATCTACGGGGGGCATATAACATTATCCGCATCAAAGAGGGGGATGAGTGGAAGACTGCGTTCAACACGCCCGAAGGTCATTTCGAATACCTGGTCATGCCCTTTGGGTTGTGTAATGCCCCTGCCGTCTTCCAGAATTTTATTAATGAAATTCTGAGAGATTACCTGGGAAATTTTCTTGTAGTGTACATTGATGACATACTGGTGTTTTCCAAGGACTGGTCCTCCCACGTGGAGCATGTCAGGAAGGTGCTCCAGGTCCTCCAGGAAAATAATCTGTTTGCGAAAACCGAAAAATGTGTGTTTGGGGTACAGGAGATACCATTTTTGGGTCAAATCCTCACTCCTCATGAATTCCGCATGGACCCTGCCAAGGTTCAGGCTGTGGCGGAATGGGTCCAACCTGCCTCCCTGAAGGCGCTACAGTGTTTTTTGGGGTTCGCTAACTATTACAGGAGATTTATTGCCAACTTCTCGGTCGTCGCCAAGCCTCTTACGGACCTCACTCGCAAGGGTGCTGATGTCCTCCACTGGCCTCCTGAGGCCGTCCAGGCTTTTGAGACCCTCAAGAAGTGCTTTATCTCGGCCCCCGTGCTGGTTCAGCCCAACCAAAGGTAGCCATTTATTGTGGAGGTTGACGCGTCCGAGGTGGGAGTGGGGGCCGTCTTGTCCCAGGGTACCAGCTCCCTCACCCATCTCCGCCCCTGTGCTTACTTCTCTAGGAAGTTTTCGCCCACGGAGAGTAACTATGATATTGGCAACCGCGAACTTTTAGCCATTAAATGGGCTTTTGAAGAGTGGCGTCACTTCCTGGAGGGGGTCAGAAACCAGGTAACGGTCCTTACTGACCACAAGAATCTGGTTTTCCTAGAATCTGCCCGGAGGCTTAAACCTAGACAAGCTCGATGGGCACTATTCTTTACCAGATTTAACTTCTTGGTTACCTATAGGGCTGGGTCCAAAAATATTAAGGCTGATGCACTGTCACGTAGTTTCATGGCCAGCCCTCCTTCTGAGGAGGATCCTGCTTGTATTTTACCCCCTGGTATAATCGTTTCTGCCACTGATTCTGATTTAGCCTCTGACATTGCGGCTGATCAAGGTTCAGCTCCCGGGAACCTCCCTGGGGACAAGCTGTTTGTCCCCCTGCAATACCGGCTAAGGGTACTCAGGGAAAACCATGACTCCGCACTATCTGGTCATCCTGGCATCTTGGGTACCAAACACCTCATTACCAGAAACTATTGGTGGCCTGGGTTGCCTAAAGACGTTAGGGCTTACGTCGCCGCTTGTGAGGTTTGTGCTAGGTCCAAGACTCCCAGGTCCCGACCTGCGGGCTTACTACGTTCTTTGCCCATTCCCCAGAGACCTTGGACCCATATCTCCATGGATTTTATCACCGACTTGCCTCCATCTCAGGGCAAGTCGGTGGTGTGGGTGGTAGTAGACCGCTTCAGCAAGATGTGCCACTTTGTGCCCCTTAAGAAACTACCTAACGCCAAGACGTTAGCTTCTTTGTTTGTTAAACACATTTTGCGTCTCCATGGGGCCCCAGTCAATATAGTTTCTGACAGAGGGGTACAATTTGTTTCCTTATTTTGGAGAGCTTTTTGTAAAAAGTTGGAGATTGATCTGTCCTTCTCCTCCGCCTTCCATCCCGAAACGAATGGCCAAACGGAAAGGACTAATCAATCCCTGGAACAATATTTAAGGTGTTTCATCTCTGACTGTCAATTTGATTGGGGTCTCATTCCTTCCCCTCGCCGAATTTTCCCTGAATAACCGGGTCAGTAACTCGTCAGGGGTCTCCCCGTTTTTCTGTAATTTCGGGTTTAATCCAAGGTTCTCCTCCGTTTCTCCTGGTTGTTCCAATAATCCCGAGGTAGAGGACGTTCATCGGGAACTGTGCACAGTCTGGGCCCAGGTGCAGAAGAACCTAGAGGCGTCCCAGAGCGTACAAAAGATTCAGGCTGATAGAAGACGTTCTGCTAACCCCCGGTTTGTCGTCGGGGATCTGGTGTGGTTGTCGTCTAGGAACTTGCGCCTTAAGGTCCCGTCCAGGAAGTTTGCTCCCCGATTTATTGGGCCTTATAAGGTCATTGAAGTCCTCAACCCTGTATCCTTCCGTCTGGAGCTGCCCCCATCCTTTCGCATACACGACGTCTTTCATGCCTCCCTCCTTAAACGATGCTCCCCGTCCTGGTCCCCCTCGAGGAAACCTCCTGTTCCCGTTCTCACCCCTGAGGGGGTGGAATTCGAGGTGGCCAAGATTGTGGACAGTAGGATGATCCAGGGCTCCCTCCAGTACCTGGTCCATTGGAGAGGATACGGGCCGGAGGAGAGGACTTGGGTACCTGCTCGAGATGTTCACGCTGGGGTATTGGTCAGGAGGTTCCACCTTCTCTTCCCCACTAAACCGGGTCCTCTTAGTAAGGGTTCGGTGGCCCCTCATAAAAGGGGGAGTACTGTAAAGGATCTGCCAGGCACTACGTCTGTGGATACTCCCAGGATTAATCAGTCGACACCTGAGGCCAGACCTCTTAGACTGACACCGGCTCCCACCAATCAGGGTGGCAGGCTCAGGAGTGGGAGAGCCTATCGCGGCCTGGTCAGTCGGAGTTAGCTCCGCCCCCTGTCCATTTATACCTGCCGTTTTCTCTTCCTCATTGCTTGTTATTCTACTTGGATTCCTGGCCCCACTGCTGCCTTGCTCCAGCCTGCTTCTGCCGTGCTTCTGCCTTGCTTCAGTTCCCGCTTATCCTGCTTCGCTCTGCCCCTGGCTTGCTTCCTGCTCCGTGCTCTGCGTTTGTATACTCCACTACATCCTAATCCTGACTGGCTCGTTCACCACTCCGTTTCCTCACGGTGTTCCGTGGGCTACTGCCCCTTCCCTTGCTTGTTCCCTGTTTGTATCCCCTTGCAATTAGTCAGCGTAGGGACCGCCGCCAAGCTGTACCCCGTCGCCTAGAGCGGGTCGTTGCAAGTAGGCAGGGACAGGGCGGTGGGTAGATTAGGGCTCACTTGTTCCCTTCACCTCCTTCCTGCCACAACACTCACAATGAATGGTATAATAGCGCGTGCGCAGTGGTCCTCTTAGAGGAGATACAATCTGACAATGAATGGTATAATAGCGGGTGCGCAGTGGTCCTCTTAGAGGAGATACAATCTGACAATCCATGGTATAATAGTGCGTGCGCAGTGGTCCTCTTAGAGGAGATACAATCTGACAATGAATGGTATAATAGCGGGTGCGCAGTGGTCCTCTTAGAGGAGATACAATCTGACAATCCATGGTATAATGGCGCGTGCGCAGTGGTCCTCTTAGAGGAGATACAATCTGACAATCCATGGTATAATAGCGCGTGCGCAGTGGTCCTCTTAGAGGAGATACAATCTCACAATCCATGGTATAATAGCGCGTGCGCAGTGGTCCTCTTAGAGGAGATACAATCTGACAATCCATGGTATAATAGCGCGTGCGCAGTGGTCCTCTTAGAGGAGATACAATCTGACAATGAATGGTATAATAGCGGGTGCGCAGTGGTCCTCTTAGAGGAGATACAATCTGACAATCCATGGTATAATAGCGCATGCGCAGTGGTCCTCTTAGAGGAGATACAATCTGACAATCCATGGTATAATAGCGCGTGCGCAGTGGTCCTCTTAGAGGAGATACAATCTGACAATGAATGGTATAATAGCGCGTGCGCAGTGGTCCTCTTAGAGGAGATACAATCTGACAATCCATGGTATAATAGCGCGTGCGCAGTGGTCCTCTTAGAGGAGATACAATCTGACAATGAATGGTATAATAGCGCGTGCGCAGTGGTCCTCTTAGAGGAGATACAATCTGACAATGAATGGTATAATAGCGCGTGCGCAGTGGTCCTCTTAGAGGAGATACAATCTGACAATCCATGGTATAATAGCGCGTGCGCAGTGGTCCTCTTAGAGGAGATACTATCTGACAATCCATGGTATAATGGCGCGTGCGCAGTGGTCCTCTTTGGAGAGACAGAATCGCACAGTCAGGATGGGATTCCTGCTGGAGCGCATGCGTGAATATCGGTATGTAAATACCGAAGGAGACAGAACGAACTCCAAGGGCTATGATACATGTAAGTATGACTATCCATTTTAGTAATGACGTCTATTTCAAATGTGAGCCGCATATCGAGATGGCAATACATAGAACATCTGTAATAAAATGACCACACATGTCGAGAATGACATACTGAGAATAAAAAGAAAACATGGCGCTGCCGTCAAGAAAATGTAGCATATGTGTCATTAAAGAAAAGAACCATGGAAAAGAGGTGCCAATAACTGCCATTGTGGCAATATTAAAGATCATTCAGATAATGATTATCAGCGGGTCACCCAAGGGAGAAGACATGCATAATGGCTAACCACCACTAGGTGATCAAACTCCATTACTGCCATATTTACAGTAGTTCAATAACAAAAGCCACAATAGGTGCGGAGAACTAGTTATTGAAAGGATCAAAGAGAAGCCGCAAAAGGTAAACCCCTCATTTAGGCCACCTGGACTGAGGGTGCCCAGCCGATTGGATCCAGCGGGCCTCCTCCTGTAGCAGCCTGCGGTCTAAATTGCCAGCTCTGGGGCCCAATTTGATCTGGGTGATACCTCAGAATTGTAGAGAGCGAACATCGCCCCCATGCATAGACCAAATATGGTGTATTGGCACTTTCGATGCGGGCTCTCGTCAGGTACGGGAGATCCTGCAGCGTCACTGGCCAATCCTTTTGGCTGATCCTGACCTTCGAGACGTAGTCTCTCATACTTCCAGCATTACCTATGGCAGAGGTAAGAACCTGTGCGATTATTTGGTACACAGCCATCAGTCCGGACCTATTGTGACATCTAAATGCTGGCTCAAGTCGTCAATTGTAGGTTTTCATCCCTGTGGCCGCTGTTCGTTCTGTTATCTGATGCCTACAGTTAAACAATTTACCAACCCACTTGATGGTAGATCATATCAAATTAGACGGCTCATCAACTGCCAAAGTAAAGGCGTAGTCTATGTCGCCAAATGTCCGTGTCCTAAGTTCTACGTGGGAAAAACAGTTCAGGAATTAAGGAGAAGAGTCTCCAAACACTTGAGCACAATTAACCAGAAGGAGGACACACCGTTGTCCAGACATATTTGGTCTATGCATGGGGGCGATGTTCGCTCTCTACAATTCTGAGGTATCACCCAGATCAAATTGGGCCCCAGAGCTGGCAATTTAGACCGATTTAGCTGCTACAGGAGGAGGCCCGCTGGATCCAATCGGCTGGGCACCCTCAGTCCAGGTGGCCTAAATGAGAGGTTTACCTTTTGCGGCTTCTCTTTGATCCTTTCAATAACTAGTTCTCCGCACCTATTGTGGCTTTTGTTATTGAACTACTGTAAATATGGCAGTAATGGAGTTTGATCACCTAGTGGTGGTTAGCCATTATGCATGTCTTCTCCCTTGGGTGACCCGCTGATAATCATTATCTGAATGATCTTTAATATTGCCACAATGGCAGTTATTGGCACCTCTTTTCCATGGTTCTTTTCTTTAATGACACATATGCTACATTTTCGTGACGGCAGCGCCATGTTTTCTTTTTATTCTCAGTATGTCATTCTCGACATGTGTGGTCATTTTATTACATAGTTACATAGTTACATAGTTACATAGTTAGTACGGCTGAAAAAAGACACATGTCCATCAAGTCCAACCAAGGGAAGGGAAAAGGGAAGGAAAAATTTCTACACATAGGAGCGAATATTTTTTTGTTCTAGGAAATTATCTAACCCTTTTTTAAAGCCATCTACTGTCCCTGCTGTGACGGCTCCTGCGGTGTCTCCTGTCCCTGCTGTGACGGCTCCTGCGGTGTCTCCTGTCCCTGCTGCGACCAGCTCCTGCGGTGTCTACTGTCCCTGCTGTGACGGCTCCTGCGGTGTCTCCTGTCCCTGCTGTGACGGCTCCTGCGGTGTCTACTGTCCCTGCTGCGACCAGCTCCTGCAGTGTCTACTGTCCCTGCTGTGACGGCTCCTGCGGTGTCTCCTGTCCCTGCTGTGATCAGCTCCTGCGGTATCTCCTGTCCCTGCTGTGACGGCTCCTGCGGTGTCTACTGTCCCTGCTGTGACGGCTCCTGCGGTGTCTCCTGTCCCTGCTGTGACGGCTCCTGCGGTGTCTACTGTCCCTGCTGCGACCAGCTCCTGCGGTGTCTACTGTCCCTGCTGTGACGGCTCCTGCGGTGTCTCCTGTCCCTGCTGTGATCAGCTCCTGCGGTATCTCCTGTCCCTGCTGTGACGGCTCCTGCGGTGTCTACTGTCCCTGCTGTGACGGCTCCTGCGGTGGCTATTCCATAGATTCACAGTTCTCACTGTAAAGAAGCCTTGTCGCCTCTGCAGGTTGAACCTTTTTTTCTCCAGACGGAGGGAGCGCCCCCTTGTTTTTTGAGGGGGTTTTCCATGGAACAGGATTTCACCATATTTTTTGTATGTGCCATTAATATATTTATATAAGTTAATCATGTCCCCCCTTAGTCGTCTTTTTTCAAGGCTAAATAGGTTTAATTCTTTCAATCTTTCCTCATAACTTAAATTCTCCATGCCCCTAATTAGCTTCGTTGCTCTTCTTTGTATTTTTTCCAACTCCAGGGCATCCTTTCTATGAACTGGAGCCCAGAACTGGACTGCATATTCTAGATGAGGCCTCACTAATGCTTTGTAAAGTGGTAATATTACCTCCCTGTCCCGCGAGTCCATGCCTCTTTTAATACACGACAATATCCTGCTGGCCTTTGAAGCAGCTGATTGACACTGCATGCTGTGATTGAGTTTATGATTTACAAGTACACCCAGATCCTTCTCAACAAGTGAATCCCCCCCAGTGTAGCTCCCCCTAGGACATATGATGCTGCAGATTATTACACCCAGATCCTTCTCAACAAGTGAATCCGCCAGTGTAGCTCCCCCTAGGACATATGATGCATGCAGGTTGTTGGTACCCAGATGCATAACTTTACATTTATCTACATTAAACTTCATCTGCCAAGTGGACGCCCAAACACTTAGTTTGTTTAAATCTGCCTGTAATTCATGAACATCTTCCATAGTCTGAACTATATTGCATAGCTCGGTGTCATCTGCAAAAATAGAAATAGTGCTATTAATCCCTTCCTCTATATCATTAATAAATAAGTTGAATAATAGTGGTCCCAGCACTGAACCCTGGGGTACACCACTTATAACTGGGGACCATTCAGAGAAGGAATCATTGACCACAACCCTCTGGATACGGTCCTTGAGCCAATTCTCAATCCAATTACAAACTATATTTTCTAAACCTATAGTCCTTATTTTACCCATTAGGCGTCTATGGGGGACAGTGTCAAATGCCTTTGCAAAGTCCAAAAACACTAAATCCACAGCGGCCCCTCTGTCTAGACTTCTGCTCACCCCTCATATAGACACTATATCCACAGCGGCCCCTCTGTCTAGGCTTCTGCTTACCTCTTCATAAAAACACTAAATCCACAGCGGCCCCTCTGTCAAACTTCTGCTCACCTCTTCATAAAAACACTATATCCACAGCGGCCCCTCTGTCTAGGCTTCTCCTCACCTCTCATATAATCATTATATCCACAGCGGCCCCTCTGTCTAGGCTTCTCCTCACCTCTCATATAATCACTATATCCACAGCGGCCCCTCTGTCTAGACTTCTGCTCACCTCTTCATAAAAACAGATTAGGTTAGTTTGACAACTTCTGTCCTTAGTAAAACCGTGCTGGCTGTCACTTATAATGCTATTTATTGTCACATAATCCTGTATATAGTCCCTCAATAGCCCCTCAAACATTTTCCCCACGATGGATGTTAAGCTTACTGGTCTATAATTACCCGGGGAAGACATAGAGCCCTTTTTGAAAATAGGCACCACATTTGCCCTGCGCCAGTCCCTTGGCACTATGCCAGTCACTAGAGATTCTCTGAATATTATGAAAAGGGGGACAGAAATAACTGAACTAAGCTCTTTAAGAACTCTAGGGTGTAACCCATCTGGTCCCGGGGCCTTGTGCACATTTATTTTATTTAATTTAGCTTGGACCATCTCTACATTCAGCCAATTCGGTATATCAACTGATATATTAACAGCACTGGCACCGGCTACATCAGCTCCTCAGCACTGGCACCGGCTACATCAGCTCCTCAGCACTGGCAGTGGCTACATCAGCTGCTCCTTCTTCAGTTGTATATACAGAGCTAAAGAACCCATTTAGTAACTCTGCCTTCTCTTGATCCCCTTCTGCCTTCTCTTGATCCCAGATGTTTTATGTATTGCCATCTCGATATGCGGCTCGTAGACGCCATTACTAAAATGGATAGTCATACTTACATGTATCATAGCCCTTGGAGTTCGTTCTGTCTCCTTCGGTATTTATATACCGATATTCACGCATGCGCTCCAGCAGGAATCCCATCCTGACTGTGCGATTCTGTCTCTCCAAAGAGGACCACTGCGCACGCGCCATTATACCATGGATTGTCAGATTGTATCTCCTCTAAGAGGACCACTGCGCACGCGCCATTATACCATGGATTGTCAGATTGTATCTCCTCTAAGAGGACCACTGCGCACGCGCTATTATACCATGGATTGTCAGATTGTATCTCCTCTAAGAGGACCACTGCGCACCCGCTATTATACCATGGATTGTCAGATTGTATCTCCTCTAAGAGGACCACTGTGCACGCGCTATTATACCATGGATTGTCAGATTGTATCTCCTCTAAGAGGACCACTGCGCACGCGCTATTATACCATTCATTGTCAGATTGTATCTCCTCTAAGAGGTCCACTGCGCTCCCGCTATTATACCATGGATTGTCAGATTGTATCTCCTCTAAGAGGACCACTGCGCACGCGCTATTTTACCATGGATTGTGAGATTGTATCTCCTCTAAGAGGACCACTGCGCACGCGCTATTATACCATGGATTGTCAGATTGTATCTCCTCTAAGAGGACCACTGCACACGCGCTATTATACCATTCATTGTCAGATTGTATCTCCTCTAAGAGGACCACTGCGCACGCGCTATTATACCATTCATTGTCAGATTGTATCTCCTCTAAGAGGACCACTGCACACGCGCTATTATACCATTCATTGTGAGATTGTATCTCCTCTAAGAGGACCACTGCGCACGCGCTATTATACCATGGATTGTCAGATTGTATCTCCTCTAAGAGGACCACTGCGCACGCGCTATTATACCATTCATTGTGAGATTGTATCTCCTCTAAGAGGACCACTGCGCACGCGCTATTATACCATGGATTGTCAGATTGTATCTCCTCTAAGAGGACCACTGCGCACGCGCTATTATACCATTCATTGTCAGATTGTATCTCCTCTAAGAGGACCACTGCGCACGCGCTATTATACCATGGATTGTCAGATTGTATCTCCTCTAAGAGGACCACTGCGCACGCGCTATTATACCATTCATTGTCAGATTGTATCTCCTCTAAGAGGACCACTGCGCACCCGCTATTATACCATGGATTGTCAGATTGTATCTCCTCTAAGAGGACCACTGCGCACGCGATATTATACCATTCATTGTGAGATTGTATCTCCTCTAAGAGGACCACTGCGCACCCGCTATTATACCATGGATTGTCAGATTGTATCCCCTCTAAGAGGACCACTGCGCACCCGCTATTATACCATGGATTGTCAGATTGTATCTCCTCTAAGAGGACCACTGCGCACCCGCTATTATACCATTCATTGTGAGATTGTATCTCCTCTAAGAGGACCACTGCGCACGCGCCATTATACCATTCATTGTCAGATTGTATCTCCTCTAAGAGGACCACTGCGCACGCGCTATTATACCATGGATTGTCAGATAGTATCTCCTCTAAGAGGACCACTGCGCACGCGCCATTATACCATGGATTGTCAGATTGTATCTCCTCTAAGAGGACCACTGCGCACACGCTACTATACCATGGATTGTCAGATTGTATCTCCTCTAAGAGGACCACTGCGCACGCGCTATTATACCATTCATTGTCAGATTGTATCTCCTCTAAGAGGACCACTGCGCACGCGCTATTATACCATGGATTGTCAGATTGTATCTCCTCTAAGAGGACCACTGCGCACCCGCTATTATACCATTCATTGTCAGATTGTATCTCCTCTAAGAGGACCACTGCGCACGCGCCATTATACCATGGATTGTCAGATTGTATCTCCTCTAAGAGGACCACTGCGCACGCGCCATTATACCATGGATTGTCAGATTGTATCTCCTCTAAGAGGACCACTGCGCACGCGCTATTATACCATGGATTGTCAGATTGTATCTCCTCTAAGAGGACCACTGCGCACGCGCCATTATACCATGGATTGTCAGATTGTATCTCCTCTAAGAGGACCACTGCGCACGCGCTATTATACCATTCATTGTCAGATTGTATCTCCTCTAAGAGGACCACTGCGCACGCGCCATTATACCATGGATTGTCAGATTGTATCTCCTCTAAGAGGACCACTGCGCACGCGCTATTATACCATTCATTGTGAGATTGTATCTCCTCTAAGAGGACCACTGCGCACGCGCCATTATACCATTCATTGTGAGATTGTATCTCCTCTAAGAGGACCACTGCGCACGCGCTATTATACCATGGATTGTCAGATTGTAACTCCTCTAAGAGGACCACTGCGCTCGCGCTATTATACCATTCATTGTCAGATTGTATCTCCTCTAAGAGGACCACTGCGCACGCGCCATTATACCATTCATTGTCAGATTGTATCTCCTCTAAGAGGACCACTGCGCACGCGCTATTATACCATGGATTGTCAGATTGTATCTCCTCTAAGAGGACCACTGCGCACGCGCTATTATACCATTCATTGTGAGATTGTATCTCCTCTAAGAGGACCACTGCGCACGCGCTATTATACCATTCATTGTGAGATTGTATCTCCTCTAAGAGGACCACTGCGCACGCGCCATTATACCATTCATTGTCAGATTGTATCTCCTCTAAGAGGACCACTGCGCACGCGCTATTATACCATGGATTGTCAGATTGTATCTCCTCTAAGAGGACCACTGCGCACGCGCTATTATACCATTCATTGTCAGATTGTATCTCCTCTAAGAGGACCACTGCGCACGCGCTATTATACCATTCATTGTCAGATTGTATCTCCTCTAAGAGGACCACTGCGCACGCGCTATTATACCATGGATTGTCAGATTGTATCTCCTCTAAGAGGACCACTGCGCACGCGCTATTATACCATGGATTGTCAGATTGTATCTCCTCTAAGAGGACCACTGCGCACGCGCTATTATACCATTCATTGTCAGATTGTATCTCCTCTAAGAGGACCACTGCGCACGCGCCATTATACCATTCATTGTCAGATTGTATCTCCTCTAAGAGGACCACTGCGCACACGCCATTATACCATTCATTGTGAGATTGTATCTCCTCTAAGAGGACCACTGCGCACGCGCTATTATACCATTCATTGTGAGATTGTATCTCCTCTAAGAGGACCACTGCGCACGCGCTATTATACCATGGATTGTCAGATTGTATCTCCTCTAAGAGGACCACTGCGCACGCGCTATTATACCATTCATTGTGAGATTGTATCTCCTCTAAGAGGACCACTGCGCACGCGCTATTATACCATTCATTGTCAGATTGTATCTCCTCTAAGAGGACCACTGCGCACGCGCTATTATACCATTCATTGTCAGATTGTATCTCCTCTAAGTGGACCACTGCGCACCCGCTATTATACCATGGATTGTCAGATTGTATCTCCTCTAAGAGGACCACTGCGCACGCGCCATTATACCATTCATTGTCAGATTGTATCTCCTCTAAGAGGACCACTGCGCACGCGCCATTATACCATGGATTGTGAGATTGTATCTCCTCTAAGAGGACCACTGCGCACCCGCTATTATACCATGGATTGTCAGATTGTATCTCCTCTAAGAGGACCACTGCGCACGCGCTATTATACCATTCATTGTCAGATTGTATCTCCTCTAAGAGGATCACTGCGCACGCGCTATTATACCATGGATTGTCAGATTGTATCTCCTCTAAGAGGACCACTGCGCACGCGCCATTATACCATTCATTGTGAGATTGTATCTCCTCTAAGAGGACCACTGCGCACGCGCCATTATACCATTCATTGTCAGATTGTATCTCCTCTAAGAGGACCACTGCGCACCCGCTATTATACCATGGATTGTCAGATTGTATCTCCTCTAAGAGGACCACTGCACACGCGCCATTATATCATGGATTGTCAGATTGTATCTCCTCTAAGAGGACCACTGCGCACGCGCTATTATACCATGGATTGTCAGATTGTATCTCCTCTAAGAGGACCACTGCGCACGCGCTATTATACCATGGATTGTCAGATTGTATCTCCTCTAAGAGGACCACTGCGCACGCGCTATTATACCATGGATTGTCAGATTGTATCTCCTCTAAGAGGACCACTGCGCACCCGCTATTATACCATTCATTGTCAGATTGTATCTCCTCTAAGAGGACCACTGCGCACCCGCTATTATACCATTCATTGTCAGATTGTATCTCCTCTAAGAGGACCACTGCGCACGCGCTATTATACCATTCATTGTCAGATTGTATCTCCTCTAAGAGGACCACTGCGCACGCGCCATTATACCATTCATTGTGAGATTGTATCTCCTCTAAGAGGACCACTGCGCACGCGCCATTATACCATTCATTGTCAGATTGTATCTCCTCTAAGAGGACCACTTCGCACGCGCTATTATACCATTCATTGTCAGATTGTATCTCCTCTAAGAGGACCACTGCGCACGCGCTATTATACCATGGATTGTCAGATTGTATCTCCTCTAAGAGGACCACTGCGCACGCGCTATTATACCATTCATTGTCAGATTGTATCTCCTCTAAGAGGACCACTGCGCACGCGCCATTATACCATGGATTGTCAGATTGTATCTCCTCTAAGAGGACCACTGCGCACCCGCTATTATACCATGGATTGTCAGATTGTATCTCCTCTAAGAGGACCACTGCGCACGCGCCATTATACCATGGATTGTCAGATTGTATCTCCTCTAAGAGGACCACTGCGCACGCGCCATTATACCATGGATTGTGAGATTGTATCTCCTCTAAGAGGACCACTGCGCACCCGCTATTATACCATTCATTGTGAGATTGTATCTCCTCTAAGAGGACCACTGCGCACCCGCTATTATACCATTCATTGTCAGATTGTATCTCCTCTAAGAGGACCACTGCGCACGCGCCATTATACCATTCATTGTCAGATTGTATCTCCTCTAAGAGGACCACTGCGCACGCGCTATTATACCATGGATTGTCAGATTGTATCTCCTCTAAGAGGACCACTGCGCACGCGCTATTATACCATTCATTGTCAGATTGTATCTCCTCTAAGAGGACCACTGCGCACCCGCTATTATACCATGGATTGTCAGATTGTATCTCCTCTAAGAGGACCACTGCGCACCCGCTATTATACCATTCATTGTGAGATTGTATCTCCTCTAAGAGGACCACTGCGCACCCGCTATTATACCATGGATTGTCAGATTGTATCTCCTCTAAGAGGACCACTGCGCACGCGCTATTATACCATTCATTGTCAGATTGTATCCCCTCTAAGAGGACCACTGCGCACGCGCTATTATACCATTCATTGTCAGATTGTATCTCCTCTAAGAGGACCACTGCGCACCCGCTATTATACCATGGATTGTCAGATTGTATCTCCTCTAAGAGGACCACTGCGCACGCGCTATTATACCATTCATTGTGAGATTGTATCTCCTCTAAGAGGACCACTGCGCACCCGCTATTATACCATGGATTGTCAGATTGTATCTCCTCTAAGAGGACCACTGCGCACGCGCTATTATACCATGGATTGTCAGATTGTATCTCCTCTAAGAGGACCACTGCGCACGCGCTATTATACCATGGATTGTCAGATAGTATCTTCTCTAAGAGGACCACTGCGCACGCGCCATTATACCATTCATTGTCAGATTGTATCTCCTCTAAGAGGACCACTGCGCACCCGCTATTATACCATTCATTGTCAGATTGTATCTCCTCTAAGAGGACCACTGCGCACCCGCTATTATACCATGGATTGTCAGATTGTATCTCCTCTAAGAGGACCACTGCGCACGCGCTATTATACTATGGATTGTCAGATTGTATCTCCTCTAAGAGGACCACTGCGCACGCGCTATTATACCATTCATTGTCAGATTGTATCTCCTCTAAGAGGACCACTGCGCACCCGCTATTATACCATTCATTGTCAGATTGTATCTCCTCTAAGAGGACCACTGCGCACGCGCTATTATACCATGGATTGTCAGATTGTATCTCCTCTAAGAGGACCACTGCGCACCCGCTATTATACCATTCATTGTCAGATTGTATCTCCTCTAAGAGGACCACTGCGCACGCGCTATTATACCATGGATTGTCAGATTGTATCTCCTCTAAGAGGACCACTGCGCACGCGCTATTATACCATGGATTGTCAGATAGTATCTTCTCTAAGAGGACCACTGCGCACGCGCCATTATACCATTCATTGTCAGATTGTATCTCCTCTAAGAGGACCACTGCGCACCCGCTATTATACCATTCATTGTCAGATTGTATCTCCTCTAAGAGGACCACTGCGCACGCGCTATTATACCATGGATTGTCAGATTGTATCTCCTCTAAGAGGACCACTGCGCACGCGCTATTATACCATGGATTGTCAGATTGTATCTCCTCTAAGAGGACCACTGCGCACGCGCTATTATACCATGGATTGTCAGATTGTATCTCCTCTAAGAGGACCACTGCGCACGCGCTATTATACCATGGATTGTCAGATTGTATCTCCTCTAAGAGGACCACTGCGCACGCGCCATTATACCATTCATTGTGAGATTGTATCTCCTCTAAGAGGACCACTGCGCACCCGCTATTATACCATGGGTTGTCAGATTTTATCTCCTCTAAGAGGACCACTGCGCACGCGCCATTATACCATTCATTGTCAGATTGTATCTCCTCTAAGAGGACCACTGCGCACCCGCTATTATACCATGGATTGTCAGATTGTATCTCCTCTAAGAGGACCACTGCGCACGCGCCATTATACCATTCATTGTCAGATTGTATCTCCTCTAAGAGGACCACTGCGCACCCGCTATTATACCATGGGTTGTCAGATTGTATCTCCTCTAAGAGGACCACTGCGCACGCGCTATTATACCATTCATTGTCAGATTGTATCTCCTCTAAGAGGACCACTGCGCACGCGCTATTATACCATTCATTGTCAGATTGTATCTCCTCTAAGAGGACCACTGCGCACGCGCTATTATACCATTCATTGTCAGATTGTATCTCCTCTAAGAGGACCACTGCGCACCCGCTATTATACCATGGATTGTCAGATTGTATCTCCTCTAAGAGGACCACTGCGCACCCGCTATTATACCATGGGTTGTCAGATTGTATCTCCTCTAAGAGGACCACTGCGCACGCGCTATTATACCATTCATTGTGAGATTGTATCTCCTCTAAGAGGACCACTGCGCACCCGCTATTATACCATGGATTGTCAGATTGTATCTCCTCTAAGAGGACCACTGCGCACGCGCCATTATACCATTCATTGTCAGATTGTATCTCCTCTAAGAGGACCACTGCGCACGCGCTATTATACCATTCATTGTGAGATTGTATCTCCTCTAAGAGGACCACTGCGCACGCGCTATTATACCATGGATTGTCAGATTGTATCTCCTCTAAGAGGACCACTGCGCACGCGCTATTATACCATGGATTGTCAGATTGTATCTCCTCTAAGAGGACCACTGCGCACGCGCTATTATACCATTCATTGTCAGATTGTATCTCCTCTAAGAGGACCACTGCGCACGCGCCATTATACCATTCATTGTCAGATTGTATCTCCTCTAAGAGGACCACTGCGCACGCGCCATTATACCATTCATTGTGAGATTGTATCTCCTCTAAGAGGACCACTGCGCACGCGCTATTATACCATTCATTGTGAGATTGTATCTCCTCTAAGAGGACCACTGCGCACGCGCTATTATACCATGGATTGTCAGATTGTATCTCCTCTAAGAGGACCACTGCGCACGCGCTATTATACCATTCATTGTGAGATTGTATCTCCTCTAAGAGGACCACTGCGCACGCGCTATTATACCATTCATTGTCAGATTGTATCTCCTCTAAGAGGACCACTGCGCACGCGCTATTATACCATTCATTGTCAGATTGTATCTCCTCTAAGAGGACCACTGCGCACGCGCTATTATACCATGGATTGTCAGATTGTATCTCCTCTAAGTGGACCACTGCGCACCCGCTATTATACCATGGATTGTCAGATTGTATCTCCTCTAAGAGGACCACTGCGCACGCGCCATTATACCATTCATTGTCAGATTGTATCTCCTCTAAGAGGACCACTGCGCACGCGCCATTATACCATGGATTGTGAGATTGTATCTCCTCTAAGAGGACCACTGCGCACCCGCTATTATACCATGGATTGTCAGATTGTATCTCCTCTAAGAGGACCACTGCGCACGCGCTATTATACCATGGATTGTCAGATTGTATCTCCTCTAAGAGGACCACTGCGCACGCGCCATTATACCATTCATTGTCAGATTGTATCTCCTCTAAGAGGACCACTTCGCACGCGCTATTATACCATTCATTGTCAGATTGTATCTCCTCTAAGAGGACCACTGCGCACGCGCTATTATACCATGGATTGTCAGATTGTATCTCCTCTAAGAGGACCACTGCGCACGCGCTATTATACCATTCATTGTCAGATTGTATCTCCTCTAAGAGGACCACTGCGCACGCGCCATTATACCATGGATTGTCAGATTGTATCTCCTCTAAGAGGACCACTGCGCACCCGCTATTATACCATTCATTGTGAGATTGTATCTCCTCTAAGAGGACCACTGCGCACGCGCTATTATACCATGGATTGTCAGATTGTATCTCCTCTAAGAGGACCACTGCGCACGCGCCATTATACCATGGATTGTGAGATTGTATCTCCTCTAAGAGGACCACTGCGCACCCGCTATTATACCATTCATTGTGAGATTGTATCTCCTCTAAGAGGACCACTGCGCACCCGCTATTATACCATTCATTGTCAGATTGTATCTCCTCTAAGAGGACCACTGCGCACGCGCTATTATACCATGGATTGTCAGATTGTATCTCCTCTAAGAGGACCACTGCGCACGCGCTATTATACCATTCATTGTCAGATTGTATCTCCTCTAAGAGGACCACTGCGCACCCGCTATTATACCATTCATTGTCAGATTGTATCTCCTCTAAGAGGACCACTGCGCACCCGCTATTATACCATGGATTGTCAGATTGTATCTCCTCTAAGAGGACCACTGCGCACGCGCCATTATACCATTCATTGTCAGATTGTATCTCCTCTAAGAGGACCACTGCGCACCCGCTATTATACCATGGATTGTCAGATTGTATCTCCTCTAAGAGGACCACTGCGCACGCGCCATTATACCATTCATTGTCAGATTGTATCTCCTCTAAGAGGACCACTGCGCACCCGCTATTATACCATGGGTTGTCAGATTGTATCTCCTCTAAGAGGACCACTGCGCACGCGCTATTATACCATTCATTGTCAGATTGTATCTCCTCTAAGAGGACCACTGCGCACGCGCTATTATACCATTCATTGTCAGATTGTATCTCCTCTAAGAGGACCACTGCGCACGCGCTATTATACCATTCATTGTCAGATTGTATCTCCTCTAAGAGGACCACTGCGCACCCGCTATTATACCATGGATTGTCAGATTGTATCTCCTCTAAGAGGACCACTGCGCACCCGCTATTATACCATGGGTTGTCAGATTGTATCTCCTCTAAGAGGACCACTGCGCACGCGCTATTATACCATTCATTGTGAGATTGTATCTCCTCTAAGAGGACCACTGCGCACGCGCTATTATACCATGGATTGTCAGATTGTATCTCCTCTAAGAGGACCACTGCGCACGCGCTATTATACCATGGATTGTCAGATTGTATCTCCTCTAAGAGGACCACTGCGCACGCGCTATTATACCATGGATTGTCAGATTGTATCTCCTCTAAGAGGACCACTGCGCACGCGCTATTATACCATTCATTGTCAGATTGTATCTCCTCTAAGAGGACCACTGCGCACGCGCCATTATACCATTCATTGTCAGATTGTATCTCCTCTAAGAGGACCACTGCGCACGCGCCATTATACCATTCATTGTGAGATTGTATCTCCTCTAAGAGGACCACTGCGCACGCGCTATTATACCATTCATTGTGAGATTGTATCTCCTCTAAGAGGACCACTGCGCACGCGCTATTATACCATGGATTGTCAGATTGTATCTCCTCTAAGAGGACCACTGCGCACGCGCTATTATACCATTCATTGTGAGATTGTATCTCCTCTAAGAGGACCACTGCGCACGCGCTATTATACCATTCATTGTCAGATTGTATCTCCTCTAAGAGGACCACTGCGCACGCGCTATTATACCATTCATTGTCAGATTGTATCTCCTCTAAGAGGACCACTGCGCACGCGCTATTATACCATGGATTGTCAGATTGTATCTCCTCTAAGTGGACCACTGCGCACCCGCTATTATACCATGGATTGTCAGATTGTATCTCCTCTAAGAGGACCACTGCGCACGCGCCATTATACCATTCATTGTCAGATTGTATCTCCTCTAAGAGGACCACTGCGCACGCGCCATTATACCATGGATTGTGAGATTGTATCTCCTCTAAGAGGACCACTGCGCACCCGCTATTATACCATGGATTGTCTCTCCTCTAAGAGGACCACTGCGCACGCGCTATTATACCATTCATTGTCAGATTGTATCTCCTCTAAGAGGATCACTGCGCACGCGCTATTATACCATGGATTGTCAGATTGTATCTCCTCTAAGAGGACCACTGCGCACGCGCCATTATACCATTCATTGTGAGATTGTATCTCCTCTAAGAGGACCACTGCGCACCCGCTATTATACCATGGATTGTCAGATTGTATCTCCTCTAAGAGGACCACTGCACACGCGCCATTATATCATGGATTGTCAGATTGTATCTCCTCTAAGAGGACCACTGCGCACGCGCTATTATACCATTCATTGTCAGATTGTATCTCCTCTAAGAGGACCACTGCGCACGCGCTATTATACCATGGATTGTCAGATTGTATCTCCTCTAAGAGGACCACTGCGCACGCGCTATTATACCATTCATTGTGAGATTGTATCTCCTCTAAGAGGACCACTGCGCACGCGCTATTATACCATGGATTGTCAGATTGTATCTCCTCTAAGAGGACCACTGCGCACGCGCTATTATACCATTCATTGTCAGATTGTATCTCCTCTAAGAGGACCACTGCGCACGCGCTATTATACCATGGATTGTCAGATTGTATCTCCTCTAAGAGGACCACTGCGCACGCGCTATTATACCATTCATTGTCAGATTGTATCTCCTCTAAGAGGACCACTGCGCACGCGCTATTATACCATTCATTGTGAGATTGTATCTCCTCTAAGAGGACCACTGCGCACCCGCTATTATACCATGGATTGTGAGATTGTATCTCCTCTAAGAGGACCACTGCGCACGCGCTATTATACCATGGATTGTCAGATTGCATCTCCTCTAAGAGGACCACTGCGCACGCGCTATTATACCATTCATTGTCAGATTGTATCTCCTCTAAGAGGACCACTGCGCACGCGCTATTATACCATGGGTTGTCAGATTGTATCTCCTCTAAGAGGACCACTGCGCACGCGCTATTATACCATGGATTGTCAGATTGTATCTCCTCTAAGAGGACCACTGCGCACGCGCTATTATACCATGGATTGTCAGATTGTATCTCCTCTAAGAGGACCACTGCGCACCCGCTATTATACCATTCATTGTCAGATTGTATCTCCTCTAAGAGGACCACTGCGCACCCGCTATTATACCATTCATTGTCAGATTGTATCTCCTCTAAGAGGACCACTGCGCACGCGCTATTATACCATTCATTGTCAGATTGTATCTCCTCTAAGAGGACCACTGCGCACGCGCTATTATACCATTCATTGTGAGATTGTATCTCCTCTAAGAGGACCACTGCGCACGCGCTATTATACCATGGATTGTCAGATTGTATCTCCTCTAAGAGGACCACTGCGCACCCGCTATTATACCATGGATTGTCAGATTGTATCTCCTCTAAGAGGACCACTGCGCACGCGCTATTATACCATGGATTGTCAGATTGTATCTCCTCTAAGAGGACCACTGCGCACGCGCTATTATACCATGGATTGTCAGATTGTATCTCCTCTAAGAGGACCACTGCGCACGCGCCATTATACCATTCATTGTCAGATTGTATCTCCTCTAAGAGGACCACTTCGCACGCGCTATTATACCATTCATTGTCAGATTGTATCTCCTCTAAGAGGACCACTGCGCACGCGCTATTATACCATGGATTGTCAGATTGTATCTCCTCTAAGAGGACCACTGCGCACGCGCTATTATACCATTCATTGTCAGATTGTATCTCCTCTAAGAGGACCACTGCGCACGCGCCATTATACCATGGATTGTCAGATTGTATCTCCTCTAAGAGGACCACTGCGCACCCGCTATTATACCATTCATTGTGAGATTGTATCTCCTCTAAGAGGACCACTGCGCACGCGCTATTATACCATGGATTGTCAGATTGTATCTCCTCTAAGAGGACCACTGCGCACGCGCCATTATACCATGGATTGTGAGATTGTATCTCCTCTAAGAGGACCACTGCGCACCCGCTATTATACCATTCATTGTGAGATTGTATCTCCTCTAAGAGGACCACTGCGCACCCGCTATTATACCATTCATTGTCAGATTGTATCTCCTCTAAGAGGACCACTGCGCACGCGCTATTATACCATGGATTGTCAGATTGTATCTCCTCTAAGAGGACCACTGCGCACGCGCTATTATACCATTCATTGTCAGATTGTATCTCCTCTAAGAGGACCACTGCGCACGCGCTATTATACCATGGATTGTCAGATTGTATCTCCTCTAAGAGGACCACTGCGCACGCGCTATTATACCATGGATTGTCAGATTGTATCTCCTCTAAGAGGACCACTGCGCACGCGCTATTATACCATTCATTGTCAGATTGTATCTCCTCTAAGAGGACCACTGCGCACCCGCTATTATACCATGGATTGTCAGATTGTATCTCCTCTAAGAGGACCACTGCGCACCCGCTATTATACCATTCATTGTGAGATTGTATCTCCTCTAAGAGGACCACTGCGCACCCGCTATTATACCATGGATTGTCAGATTGTATCTCCTCTAAGAGGACCACTGCGCACGCGCTATTATACCATTCATTGTCAGATTGTATCTCCTCTAAGAGGACCACTGCGCACCCGCTATTATACCATGGATTGTCAGATTGTATCTCCTCTAAGAGGACCACTGCGCACGCGCTATTATACCATTCATTGTGAGATTGTATCTCCTCTAAGAGGACCACTGCGCACCCGCTATTATACCATGGATTGTCAGATTGTATCCCCTCTAAGAGGACCACTGCGCACGCGCTATTATACCATGGATTGTCAGATTGTATCTCCTCTAAGAGGACCACTGCGCACGCGCTATTATACCATGGATTGTCAGATAGTATCTTCTCTAAGAGGACCACTGCGCACGCGCCATTATACCATTCATTGTCAGATTGTATCTCCTCTAAGAGGACCACTGCGCACCCGCTATTATACCATTCATTGTCAGATTGTATCTCCTCTAAGAGGACCACTGCGCACCCGCTATTATACCATGGATTGTCAGATTGTATCTCCTCTAAGAGGACCACTGCGCACCCGCTATTATACCATGGATTGTCAGATTGTATCTCCTCTAAGAGGATCACTGCGCACGCGCCATTATACCATGGATTGTCAGATTGTATCTCCTCTAAGAGGACCACTGCGCACGCGCTATTATACTATGGATTGTCAGATTGTATCTCCTCTAAGAGGACCACTGCGCACGCGCTATTATACCATTCATTGTCAGATTGTATCTCCTCTAAGAGGACCACTGCGCACCCGCTATTATACCATTCATTGTCAGATTGTATCTCCTCTAAGAGGACCACTGCGCACGCGCTATTATACCATGGATTGTCAGATTGTATCTCCTCTAAGAGGACCACTGCGCACCCGCTATTATACCATTCATTGTCAGATTGTATCTCCTCTAAGAGGACCACTGCGCACGCGCTATTATACCATGGATTGTCAGATTGTATCTCCTCTAAGAGGACCACTGCGCACGCGCTATTATACCATGGATTGTCAGATAGTATCTTCTCTAAGAGGACCACTGCGCACACGCCATTATACCATTCATTGTCAGATTGTATCTCCTCTAAGAGGACCACTGCGCACCCGCTATTATACCATTCATTGTCAGATTGTATCTCCTCTAAGAGGACCACTGCGCACGCGCTATTATACCATGGATTGTCAGATTGTATCTCCTCTAAGAGGACCACTGCGCACGCGCTATTATACCATGGATTGTCAGATTGTATCTCCTCTAAGAGGACCACTGCGCACGCGCTATTATACCATGGATTGTCAGATTGTATCTCCTCTAAGAGGACCACTGCGCACGCGCTATTATACCATGGATTGTCAGATTGTATCTCCTCTAAGAGGACCACTGCGCACGCGCCATTATACCATTCATTGTGAGATTGTATCTCCTCTAAGAGGACCACTGCGCACCCGCTATTATACCATGGGTTGTCAGATTTTATCTCCTCTAAGAGGACCACTGCGCACGCGCCATTATACCATTCATTGTCAGATTGTATCTCCTCTAAGAGGACCACTGCGCACCCGCTATTATACCATGGATTGTCAGATTGTATCTCCTCTAAGAGGACCACTGCGCACGCGCCATTATACCATTCATTGTCAGATTGTATCTCCTCTAAGAGGACCACTGCGCACCCGCTATTATACCATGGGTTGTCAGATTGTATCTCCTCTAAGAGGACCACTGCGCACGCGCTATTATACCATTCATTGTCAGATTGTATCTCCTCTAAGAGGACCACTGCGCACGCGCTATTATACCATTCATTGTCAGATTGTATCTCCTCTAAGAGGACCACTGCGCACGCGCTATTATACCATTCATTGTCAGATTGTATCTCCTCTAAGAGGACCACTGCGCACGCGCCATTATACCATGGATTGTCAGATTGTATCTCCTCTAAGAGGACCACTGCGCACGCGCTATTATACCATTCATTGTGAGATTGTATCTCCTCTAAGAGGACCACTGCGCACGCGCCATTATACCATTCATTGTGAGATTGTATCTCCTCTAAGAGGACCACTGCGCACGCGCTATTATACCATGGATTGTCAGATTGTAACTCCTCTAAGAGGACCACTGCGCTCGCGCTATTATACCATTCATTGTCAGATTGTATCTCCTCTAAGAGGACCACTGCGCACAGCGCCATTATACCATTCATTGTCAGATTGTATCTCCTCTAAGAGGACCACTGCGCACGCGCTATTATACCATGGATTGTCAGATTGTATCTCCTCTAAGAGGACCACTGCGCACGCGCTATTATACCATTCATTGTGAGATTGTATCTCCTCTAAGAGGACCACTGCGCACGCGCTATTATACCATTCATTGTGAGATTGTATCTCCTCTAAGAGGACCACTGCGCACGCGCCATTATACCATTCATTGTGAGATTGTATCTCCTCTAAGAGGACCACTGCGCACGCGCTATTATACCATTCATTGTGAGATTGTATCTCCTCTAAGAGGACCACTGCGCACGCGCTATTATACCATGGATTGTCAGATTGTATCTCCTCTAAGAGGACCACTGCGCACGCGCTATTATACCATTCATTGTGAGATTGTATCTCCTCTAAGAGGACCACTGCGCACGCGCTATTATACCATTCATTGTCAGATTGTATCTCCTCTAAGAGGACCACTGCGCACAGCGCTATTATACCATTCATTGTCAGATTGTATCTCCTCTAAGAGGACCACTGCGCACGCGCTATTATACCATGGATTGTCAGATTGTATCTCCTCTAAGTGGACCACTGCGCACCCGCTATTATACCATGGATTGTCAGATTGTATCTCCTCTAAGAGGACCACTGCGCACGCGCCATTATACCATTCATTGTCAGATTGTATCTCCTCTAAGAGGACCACTGCGCACGCGCCATTATACCATGGATTGTGAGATTGTATCTCCTCTAAGAGGACCACTGCGCACCCGCTATTATACCATGGATTGTCAGATTGTATCTCCTCTAAGAGGACCACTGCGCACGCGCTATTATACCATTCATTGTCAGATTGTATCTCCTCTAAGAGGATCACTGCGCACGCGCTATTATACCATGGATTGTCAGATTGTATCTCCTCTAAGAGGACCACTGCGCACGCGCCATTATACCATTCATTGTGAAGATTGTATCTCCTCTAAGAGGACCACTGCGCACGCGCCATTATACCATTCATTGTCAGATTGTATCTCCTCTAAGAGGACCACTGCGCACCCGCTATTATACCATGGATTGTCAGATTGTATCTCCTCTAAGAGGACCACTGCACACGCGCCATTATATCATGGATTGTCAGATTGTATCTCCTCTAAGAGGACCACTGCGCACGCGCTATTATACCATTCATTGTCAGATTGTATCTCCTCTAAGAGGACCACTGCGCACGCGCTATTATACCATGGATTGTCAGATTGTATCTCCTCTAAGAGGACCACTGCGCACGCGCTATTATACCATTCATTGTGAGATTGTATCTCCTCTAAGAGGACCACTGCGCACGCGCTATTATACCATGGATTGTCAGATTGTATCTCCTCTAAGAGGACCACTGCGCACGCGCTATTATACCATGGATTGTCAGATTGTATCTCCTCTAAGAGGACCACTGCGCACCCGCTATTATACCATTCATTGTCAGATTGTATCTCCTCTAAGAGGACCACTGCGCACCCGCTATTATACCATTCATTGTCAGATTGTATCTCCTCTAAGAGGACCACTGCGCACGCGCTATTATACCATTCATTGTGAGATTGTATCTCCTCTAAGAGGACCACTGCGCACGCGCTATTATACCATTCATTGTCAGATTGTATCTCCTCTAAGAGGACCACTGCGCACGCGCTATTATACCATTCATTGTGAGATTGTATCTCCTCTAAGAGGACCACTGCGCACGCGCTATTATACCATGGATTGTCAGATTGTATCTCCTCTAAGAGGACCACTGCGCACGCGCTATTATACCATTCATTGTCAGATTGTATCTCCTCTAAGAGGACCACTGCGCACCCGCTATTATACCATGGATTGTCAGATTGTATCTCCTCTAAGAGGACCACTGCGCACGCGCTATTATACCATGGATTGTCAGATTGTATCTCCTCTAAGAGGACCACTGCGCACGCGCTATTATACCATGGATTGTCAGATTGTATCTCCTCTAAGAGGACCACTGCGCACGCGCCATTATACCATTCATTGTCAGATTGTATCTCCTCTAAGAGGACCACTGCGCACGCGCTATTATACCATTCATTGTCAGATTGTATCTCCTCTAAGAGGACCACTGCGCACGCGCTATTATACCATGGATTGTCAGATTGTATCTCCTCTAAGAGGACCACTGCGCACGCGCTATTATACCATTCATTGTCAGATTGTATCTCCTCTAAGAGGACCACTGCGCACCCGCTATTATACCATGGATTGTCAGATTGTATCTCCTCTAAGAGGACCACTGCGCACGCGCTATTATACCATTCATTGTCAGATTGTATCTCCTCTAAGAGGACCACTGCGCACCCGCTATTATACCATGGATTGTCAGATTGTATCTCCTCTAAGAGGACCACTGCGCACCCGCTATTATACCATTCATTGTGAGATTGTATCTCCTCTAAGAGGACCACTGCGCACCCGCTATTATACCATGGATTGTCAGATTGTATCTCCTCTAAGAGGACCACTGCGCACGCGCTATTATACCATTCATTGTCAGATTGTATCTCCTCTAAGAGGACCACTGCGCACGCGCTATTATACCATGGATTGTCAGATTGTATCTCCTCTAAGAGGACCACTGCGCATGCGCTATTATACCATGGATTGTCAGATTGTATCTCCTCTAAGAGGACCACTGCGCATGCGCTATTATACCATGGATTGTCAGATTGTATCTCCTCTAAGAGGACCACTGCGCACGCGCTATTATACCATTCATTGTCAGATTGTATCTCCTCTAAGAGGACCACTGCGCACCCGCTATTATACCATTCATTGTGAGATTGTATCTCCTCTAAGAGGACCACTGCGCACGCGCTATTATACCATTCATTGTCAGATTGTATCCCCTCTAAGAGGACCACTGCGCACGCGCTATTATACCATTCATTGTCAGATTGTATCTCCTCTAAGAGGACCACTGCGCACCCGCTATTATACCATTCATTGTGAGATTGTATCTCCTCTAAGAGGACCACTGCGCACGCGCTATTATACCATTCATTGTCAGATTGTATCTCCTCTAAGAGGACCACTGCGCACGCGCTATTATACCATGGATTGTCAGATTGTATCTCCTCTAAGAGGACCACTGCGCACCCGCTATTATACCATGGATTGTCAGATTGTATCTCCTCTAAGAGGACCACTGCGCACGCGCCACTATACTATGGATTGTCAGATTGTATCTCCTCTAAGAGGACCACTGCGCACGCGCTATTATACCATTCATTGTCAGATTGTATCTCCTCTAAGAGGACCACTGCGCACCCGCTATTATACCATGGATTGTCAGATTGTATCTCCTCTAAGAGGACCACTGCGCACGCGCTATTATACTATGGATTGTCAGATTGTATCTCCTCTAAGAGGACCACTGCGCACGCGCTATTATACCATTCATTGTCAGATTGTATCTCCTCTAAGAGGACCACTGCGCACCCGCTATTATACCATTCATTGTCAGATTGTATCTCCTCTAAGAGGACCACTGCGCACGCGCTATTATACCATTCATTGTCAGATTGTATCTCCTCTAAGAGGACCACTGCGCACGCGCTATTATACCATGGATTGTCAGATTGTATCTCCTCTAAGAGGACCACTGCGCACGCGCTATTATACCATGGATTGTGAGATTGTATCTCCTCTAAGAGGACCACTGCGCACGCGCTATTATACCATTCATTGTCAGATTGTATCTCCTCTAAGAGGACCACTGCGCACGCGCCATTATACCATGGATTGTCAGATTGTATCTCCTCTAAGAGGACCACTGCGCACGCGCTATTATACCATGGATTGTCAGATTGTATCTCCTCTAAGAGGACCACTGCGCACGCGCCATTATACCATTCATTGTCAGATTGTATCTCCTCTAAGAGGACCACTGCGCACGCGCTATTATACCATGGATTGTCAGATTGTATCTCCTCTAAGAGGACCACTGCGCACGCGCCATTATACCATTCATTGTCAGATTGTATCTCCTCTAAGAGGACCACTGCGCACGCGCCATTATACCATGGATTGTCAGATTGTATCTCCTCTAAGAGGACCACTGCGCACGCGCTATTATACCATGGATTGTCAGATTGTATCTCCTCTAAGAGGACCACTGCGCACGCGCCATTATACCATTCATTGTCAGATTGTATCTCCTCTAAGAGGACCACTGCGCACGCGCTATTATACCATTCATTGTCAGATTGTATCTCCTCTAAGAGGACCACTGCGCACGCGCCATTATACCATTCATTGTCAGATTGTATCTCCTCTAAGAGGACCACTGCGCACGCGCTATTATACCATTCATTGTCAGATTGTATCTCCTCTAAGAGGACCACTGCGCACCCGCTATTATACCATGGATTGTCAGATTGTATCTCCTCTAAGAGGACCACTGCGCACGCGCTATTATACTATGGATTGTCAGATTGTATCTCCTCTAAGAGGACCACTGCGCACGCGCTATTATACCATGGATTGTCAGATTGTATCTCCTCTAAGAGGACCACTGCGCACGCGCTATTATACCATTCATTGTCAGATTGTATCTCCTCTAAGAGGACCACTGCGCACGCGCTATTATACTATGGATTGTCAGATTGTATCTCCTCTAAGAGGACCACTGCGCACGCGCTATTATACCATGGATTGTCAGATTGTATCTCCTCTAAGAGGACCACTGCGCACCCGCTATTATACCATGGATTGTCAGATTGTATCTCCTCTAAGAGGACCACTGCGCACGCGCTATTATACCATGGATTGTCAGATTGTATCTCCTCTAAGAGGACCACTGCGCACCCGCTATTATACCATTCATTGTCAGATTGTATCTCCTCTAAGAGGACCACTGCGCACGCGCTATTATACCATGGATTGTCAGATTGTATCTCCTCTAAGAGGACCACTGCGCACGCGCTATTATACCATGGATTGTCAGATTGTATCTCCTCTAAGAGGACCACTGCGCACGCGCTATTATACCATGGATTGTCAGATTGTATCTCCTCTAAGAGGACCACTGCGCACGCGCCATTATACCATTCATTGTGAGATTGTATCTCCTCTAAGAGGACCACTGCGCACCCGCTATTATACCATGGGTTGTCAGATTTTATCTCCTCTAAGAGGACCACTGCGCACGCGCCATTATACCATTCATTGTCAGATTGTATCTCCTCTAAGAGGACCACTGCGCACCCGCTATTATACCATGGATTGTCAGATTGTATCTCCTCTAAGAGGACCACTGCGCACGCGCCATTATACCATTCATTGTCAGATTGTATCTCCTCTAAGAGGACCACTGCGCACCCGCTATTATACCATGGGTTGTCAGATTGTATCTCCTCTAAGAGGACCACTGCGCACGCGCTATTATACCATTCATTGTCAGATTGTATCTCCTCTAAGAGGACCACTGCGCACGCGCTATTATACCATTCATTGTCAGATTGTATCTCCTCTAAGAGGACCACTGCGCACGCGCTATTATACCATGGATTGTCAGATTGTATCTCCTCTAAGAGGACCACTGCGCACGCGCTATTATACCATTCATTGTCAGATTGTATCTCCTCTAAGAGGACCACTGCGCACCCGCTATTATACCATGGATTGTCAGATTGTATCTCCTCTAAGAGGACCACTGCGCACGCGCTATTATACCATGGATTGTCAGATTGTATCTCCTCTAAGAGGACCACTGCGCACGCGCTATTATACCATGGATTGTCAGATTGTATCTCCTCTAAGAGGACCACTGCGCACGCGCCATTATACCATTCATTGTCAGATTGTATCTCCTCTAAGAGGACCACTGCGCACGCGCTATTATACCATTCATTGTCAGATTGTATCTCCTCTAAGAGGACCACTGCGCACGCGCTATTATACCATGGATTGTCAGATTGTATCTCCTCTAAGAGGACCACTGCGCACGCGCTATTATACCATTCATTGTCAGATTGTATCTCCTCTAAGAGGACCACTGCGCACCCGCTATTATACCATGGATTGTCAGATTGTATCTCCTCTAAGAGGACCACTGCGCACGCGCTATTATACCATTCATTGTCAGATTGTATCTCCTCTAAGAGGACCACTGCGCACCCGCTATTATACCATGGATTGTCAGATTGTATCTCCTCTAAGAGGACCACTGCGCACCCGCTATTATACCATTCATTGTGAGATTGTATCTCCTCTAAGAGGACCACTGCGCACCCGCTATTATACCATGGATTGTCAGATTGTATCTCCTCTAAGAGGACCACTGCGCACGCGCTATTATACCATTCATTGTCAGATTGTATCTCCTCTAAGAGGACCACTGCGCACGCGCTATTATACCATGGATTGTCAGATTGTATCTCCTCTAAGAGGACCACTGCGCATGCGCTATTATACCATGGATTGTCAGATTGTATCTCCTCTAAGAGGACCACTGCGCACGCGCTATTATACCATTCATTGTCAGATTGTATCTCCTCTAAGAGGACCACTGCGCACCCGCTATTATACCATTCATTGTGAGATTGTATCTCCTCTAAGAGGACCACTGCGCACGCGCTATTATACCATTCATTGTCAGATTGTATCCCCTCTAAGAGGACCACTGCGCACGCGCTATTATACCATTCATTGTCAGATTGTATCTCCTCTAAGAGGACCACTGCGCACCCGCTATTATACCATTCATTGTGAGATTGTATCTCCTCTAAGAGGACCACTGCGCACGCGCTATTATACCATTCATTGTCAGATTGTATCTCCTCTAAGAGGACCACTGCGCACGCGCTATTATACCATGGATTGTCAGATTGTATCTCCTCTAAGAGGACCACTGCGCACCCGCTATTATACCATGGATTGTCAGATTGTATCTCCTCTAAGAGGACCACTGCGCACGCGCTATTATACTATGGATTGTCAGATTGTATCTCCTCTAAGAGGACCACTGCGCACGCGCTATTATACCATTCATTGTCAGATTGTATCTCCTCTAAGAGGACCACTGCGCACCCGCTATTATACCATTCATTGTCAGATTGTATCTCCTCTAAGAGGACCACTGCGCACGCGCTATTATACCATTCATTGTCAGATTGTATCTCCTCTAAGAGGACCACTGCGCACGCGCTATTATACCATGGATTGTCAGATTGTATCTCCTCTAAGAGGACCACTGCGCACGCGCTATTATACCATGGATTGTGAGATTGTATCTCCTCTAAGAGGACCACTGCGCACGCGCTATTATACCATTCATTGTCAGATTGTATCTCCTCTAAGAGGACCACTGCGCACGCGCCATTATACCATGGATTGTCAGATTGTATCTCCTCTAAGAGGACCACTGCGCACGCGCTATTATACCATGGATTGTCAGATTGTATCTCCTCTAAGAGGACCACTGCGCACGCGCCATTATACCATTCATTGTCAGATTGTATCTCCTCTAAGAGGACCACTGCGCACGCGCCATTATACCATTCATTGTCAGATTGTATCTCCTCTAAGAGGACCACTGCGCACGCGCCATTATACCATGGATTGTCAGATTGTATCTCCTCTAAGAGGACCACTGCGCACGCGCTATTATACCATGGATTGTCAGATTGTATCTCCTCTAAGAGGACCACTGCGCACGCGCCATTATACCATTCATTGTCAGATTGTATCTCCTCTAAGAGGACCACTGCGCACGCGCTATTATACCATTCATTGTCAGATTGTATCTCCTCTAAGAGGACCACTGCGCACGCGCCATTATACCATTCATTGTCAGATTGTATCTCCTCTAAGAGGACCACTGCGCACGCGCTATTATACCATTCATTGTCAGATTGTATCTCCTCTAAGAGGACCACTGCGCACCCGCTATTATACCATGGATTGTCAGATTGTATCTCCTCTAAGAGGACCACTGCGCACGCGCTATTATACTATGGATTGTCAGATTGTATCTCCTCTAAGAGGACCACTGCGCACGCGCTATTATACCATTCATTGTCAGATTGTATCTCCTCTAAGAGGACCACTGCGCACCCGCTATTATACCATTCATTGTCAGATTGTATCTCCTCTAAGAGGACCACTGCGCACGCGCTATTATACCATGGATTGTCAGATTGTATCTCCTCTAAGAGGACCACTGCGCACCCGCTATTATACCATTCATTGTCAGATTGTATCTCCTCTAAGAGGACCACTGCGCACGCGCTATTATACCATGGATTGTCAGATTGTATCTCCTCTAAGAGGACCACTGCGCACGCGCTATTATACCATGGATTGTCAGATTGTATCTCCTCTAAGAGGACCACTGCGCACGCGCTATTATACCATGGATTGTCAGATTGTATCTCCTCTAAGAGGACCACTGCGCACCCGCTATTATACCATTCATTGTCAGATTGTATCTCCTCTAAGAGGACCACTGCGCACCCGCTATTATACCATGGATTGTCAGATTGTATCTCCTCTAAGAGGACCACTGCGCACGCGCTATTATACTATGGATTGTCAGATTGTATCTCCTCTAAGAGGACCACTGCGCACGCGCTATTATACCATTCATTGTCAGATTGTATCTCCTCTAAGAGGACCACTGCGCACGCGCCATTATACCATGGATTGTCAGATTGTATCTCCTCTAAGAGGACCACTGCGCACGCGCTATTATACCATTCATTGTGAGATTGTATCTCCTCTAAGAGGACCACTGCGCACCCGCTATTATACCATGGATTGTCAGATTGTATCTCCTCTAAGAGGACCACTGCGCACGCGCTATTATACCATGGATTGTCAGATTGTATCTCCTCTAAGAGGACCACTGCGCACCCGCTATTATACCATTCATTGTCAGATTGTATCTCCTCTAAGAGGACCACTGCGCACGCGCTATTATACCATGGATTGTCAGATTGTATCTCCTCTAAGAGGACCACTGCGCACGCGCTATTATACCATGGATTGTCAGATTGTATCTCCTCTAAGAGGACCACTGCGCACGCGCTATTATACCATGGATTGTCAGATTGTATCTCCTCTAAGAGGACCACTGCGCACGCGCCATTATACCATTCATTGTGAGATTGTATCTCCTCTAAGAGGACCACTGCGCACCCGCTATTATACCATGGGTTGTCAGATTTTATCTCCTCTAAGAGGACCACTGCGCACGCGCCATTATACCATTCATTGTCAGATTGTATCTCCTCTAAGAGGACCACTGCGCACCCGCTATTATACCATGGATTGTCAGATTGTATCTCCTCTAAGAGGACCACTGCGCACGCGCCATTATACCATTCATTGTCAGATTGTATCTCCTCTAAGAGGACCACTGCGCACCCGCTATTATACCATGGGTTGTCAGATTGTATCTCCTCTAAGAGGACCACTGCGCACGCGCTATTATACCATTCATTGTCAGATTGTATCTCCTCTAAGAGGACCACTGCGCACGCGCTATTATACCATTCATTGTCAGATTGTATCTCCTCTAAGAGGACCACTGCGCACGCGCTATTATACCATTCATTGTCAGATTGTATCTCCTCTAAGAGGACCACTGCGCACCCGCTATTATACCATGGATTGTCAGATTGTATCTCCTCTAAGAGGACCACTGCGCACGCGCTATCATACCATTCATTGTGAGATTGTATCTCCTCTAAGAGGACCACTGCGCACGCGCTATTATACCATGGATTGTCAGATTGTATCTCCTCTAAGAGGACCACTGCGCACGCGCTATTATACCATGGATTGTCAGATTGTATCTCCTCTAAGAGGACCACTGCGCACGCGCTATTATACCATGGATTGTCAGATTGTATCTCCTCTAAGAGGACCACTGCGCACCCGCTATTATACCATGGATTGTCAGATTGTATCTCCTCTAAGAGGACCACTGCGCACGCGCTATTATACCATGGATTGTCAGATTGTATCTCCTCTAAGAGGACCACTGCGCACGCGCTATTATACCATGGATAGTCAGATTGTATCTCCTCTAAGAGGACCACTGCGCACGCGCTATTATACCATTCATTGTCAGATTGTATCTCCTCTAAGAGGACCACTGCGCACGCGCTATTATACCATGGATAGTCAGATTGTATCTCCTCTAAGAGGACCACTGCGCACCCGCTATTATACCATTCATTGTCAGATTGTATCTCCTCTAAGAGGACCACTGCACACGCGCTATTATACCATGGATTGTCAGATTGTATCTCCTCTAAGAGGACCACTGCGCACCCGCTATTATACCATTCATTGTGAGATTGTATCTCCTCTAAGAGGACCACTGCGCACGCGCTATTATACCATGGATTGTCAGATTGTATCTCCTCTAAGAGGACCACTGCGCACGCGCTATTATACCATTCATTGTGAGATTGTATCTCCTCTAAGAGGACCACTGCGCACGCGCTATTATACCATTCATTGTCAGATTGTATCTCCTCTAAGAGGACCACTGCGCACGCGCTATTATACCATTCATTGTCAGATTGTATCTCCTCTAAGAGGACCACTGCGCACCCGCTATTATACCATGGATTGTCAGATTGTATCTCCTCTAAGAGGACCACTGCGCACCCGCTATTATACCATGGATTGTCAGATTGTATCTCCTCTAAGAGGACCACTGCGCACCCGCTATTATACCATGGATTGTCAGATTGTATCTCCTCTAAGAGGACCACTGCGCACCCGCTATTATACCATTCATTGTCAGATTGTATCTCCTCTAAGAGGACCACTGCGCACGCGCTATTATACCATGGATTGTCAGATTGTATCTCCTCTAAGAGGACCACTGCGCACGCGCTATTATACCATGGATTGTCAGATTGTATCTCCTCTAAGAGGACCACTGCGCACGCGCTATTATACCATGGATTGTCAGATTGTATCTCCTCTAAGAGGACCACTGCGCACGCGCTATTATACCATTCATTGTCAGATTGTATCTCCTCTAAGAGGACCACTGCGCACGCGCTATTATACCATTCATTGTGAGATTGTATCTCCTCTAAGAGGACCACTGCGCACGCGCCACTATACTACGGCCTATTGGTCCTCATATGCCGAGCTCGCTATTCGTTCTTTCGCTTGTCCATTACTGCTGTGAATTTCTATTGGCCACTCACATTAATGAAGTCACAGCGGAGACTGATTTACCGTTCATATAGCCTTGAGAATTCCGCGGCGCCGTCAATAGCCCCGATACTCCTGAAGACGCTGCATCTGCAGTGAAACATGTCGGGGGGGCTTCTTTGATTTTTAAAAATTGTTACAGCTGATCCCCGATACCGCTGATCCCCAGATACCGCTGATCCCCAGATACCGCTGATCCCCCGATACCGCTGATCCCCCGATACCGCTGATCCCCCGATACCGCTGATCCCCCGATACCGCTGATCCCCCGATACCGCTGATCCCCCGATACCGCTGATCCCCCGATACCGCTGATCCCCCGATACCGCTGATCCCCCGATACCGCTGATCCATGATACCGCTGACCCCCGATACCGCTGATCCCTGATACCGTCTCTTACTCTGGTTTAAGTGCAGCTGCTGACACTTTGTATCTCGTTACTGGCACACATTGCACTATGCTGGTTTATATCAATAGTGAACATGACATTTTTAACTTCTATGTAGTGTGTCCTTAATAAAAGGTTGTTATTTTACCTTGCTTGTAGTTGTAAAAAAGTGCCTTTTTGCCGGCAGGCATACATTTCTATTGATCAGAGATCCCATAATGCACTGCTGCAATGTGTTGTGAGATGTTTTTACCCCCATTAGCACCATGTGTGAACACTACATCTTCCAAAATGCATTACAGCATGGGATTACCGTGTTCAGACATGGACACTGCTGGGAGAAGCAGAGACATGAGGTCCTGCAGCCTGAGCATTTTACAGTACTGTAACTGCAGCTTTGGATGTGATTGGAGTATTAATGCCGGAAACCAGTAGAGGGAGATAAATGGCCGGGGACTGGACATCATGGAGCTGCGGTCACCTGGGTACTTTTTCCGGCCCCCGGTTCCGCACACACCAGGATGATGTTACTGTTCTGCAGACTCTCCAGGAAGCGAAACTTCACGCTCCAGATGGATAACGACCGGCGGGCAGCGAGCAGCTGATAATAGCGCGAGGAAAACGGGAGACCATCAAACGGGTTCTGCTCCAGGTCATCCTTCTCCACAACACCCAGAAGAACATCATTCTCTACTCCCTCCACAAGCTGCAAATCTGATGACTCCATCCAAACCAACACGGACCCAACGTGGAGACCGCCGATCCTGGAGATGAGGAGAAGAAAAGAGAAGTAGTAGTGCTGTGTAGTGAGTAGTAGTAGTAGTGCTGTGTAGTAGTAGTAGTGCTGTGTAGTAGTAGTAGTACTGTGTAGTGTGTAGTAGTAGTAGTGCTGTGTAGTGAGTAGTAGTAGTGCTGTGTAGTAGTAGTAGTAGTAGTGCTGTGTAGTGTGTAGTAGTAGTAGTGCTGTGTAGTGAGTAGTAGTAGTAGTGCTGTGTAGTGAGTAGTAGTAGTAGTGCTGTGTAGTGAGTAGTAGTAGTAGTAGTGCTGTGTAGTGAGGAGTAGTAGTAGTAGTGCTGTGTAGTGAGTAGTAGTAGTAGTGCTGTGTAGTAGTAGTAGTAGTAGTGCTGTGTAGTGAGGAGTAGTAGTGCTGTGTAGTGAGTAGTAGTAGTAGTAGTGCTGTGTAGTGAGTAGTAGTAGTAGTAGTAGTGCTGTGTAGTGAGTAGTAGTAGTAGTGCTGTGTAGTGAGTAGTAGTAGTGCTGTGTAGTGTGTAGTGAGTAGTAGTAGTAGTAGTGCTGTGTAGTGTGTAGTAGTAGTAGTGCTGTGTAGTGAGTAGTAGTAGTAGTAGTGCTGTGTAGTGAGGAGTAGTAGTAGTAGTGCTGTGTAGTGAGTAGTAGTAGTAGTGCTGTGTAGTGAGTAGTAGTAGTGCTGTGTAGTAGTAGTAGTAGTGCTGTGTAGTGAGTAGTAGTAGTAGTAGTGCTGTGTAGTGAGGAGTAGTAGTAGTAGTAGTGCTGTGTAGTGAGTAGTAGTAGTAGTGCTGTGTAGTGAGTAGTAGTAGTAGTGCTGTGTAGTGAGTAGTAGTAGTAGTGCTGTGTAGTGAGGAGTAGTAGTAGTGCTGTGTAGTGAGTAGTAGTAGTAGTAGTAGTGCTGTGTAGTAGTAGTAGTAGTAGTAGTAGTGCTGTGTAGTGAGTAGTAGTAGTAGTGCTGTGTAGTGAGTAGTAGTAGTAGTAGTAGTAGTAGTGCTGTGTAGTGCTGTGTAGTAGTAGTAGTAGTAGTGCTGTGTAGTGAGTAGTAGTAGTGCTGTGTAGTGAGGAGTAGTAGTGCTGTGTAGTGAGTAGTAGTAGTAGTGCTGTGTAGTAGTAGTAGTGCTGTGTAGTGAGTAGTAGTAGTAGTGCTGTGTAGTGAGTAGTAGTAGTAGTAGTAGTGCTGTGTAGTGAGTAGTAGTAGTAGTGCTGTGTAGTGAGTAGTAGTAGTGCTGTGTAGTGAGTAGTAGTAGTAGTGCTGTGTAGTGAGTAGTAGTAGTAGTAGTAGTAGTAGTAGTAGTAGTAGTAGTAGTAGTAGTGCTGTGTAGTGAGTAGTAGTAGTAGTGCTGTGTAGTGAGTAGTAGTAGTAGTAGTAGTAGTAGTAGTAGTAGTGCTGTGTAGTGAGTAGTAGTAGTAGTGCTGTGTAGTGAGTAGTAGTAGTGCTGTGTAGTGAGTAGTAGTAGTAGTAGTGCTGTGTAGTGAGTAGTAGTAGTAGTAGTAGTAGTAGTAGTAGTTCTGTGTAGTGAGTAGTAGTAGTGCTGTGTAGTGAGTAGTAGTAGTAGTGCTGTGTAGTGAGTAGTAGTAGTAGTAGTGCTGTGTAGTGAGTAGTAGTAGTAGTAGTGCTGTGTAGTGAGTAGTAGTAGTAGTGCTGTGTAGTGAGGAGTAGTAGTAGTAGTGCTGTGTAGTAGTAGTGCTGTGTAGTAGTAGTAGTAGTAGTAGTGCTGTGTAGTGAGTAGTAGTAGTAGTAGTGCTGTGTAGTAGTAGTGCTGTGTAGTAGTAGTAGTAGTGCTGTGTAGTGAGGAGTAGTAGTAGTAGTGCTGTGTAGTGAGTAGTAGTAGTAGTGCTGTGTAGTGAGGAGTAGTAGTAGTAGTGCTGTGTAGTGAGTAGTAGTAGTGCTGTGTAGTGAGGAGTAGTAGTAGTAGTGCTGTGTAGTGAGGAGTAGTAGTAGTAGTGCTGTGTAGTGAGTAGTAGTGCTGTGTAGTGAGTAGTAGTAGTAGTGCTGTGTAGTGAGTAGTAGTAGTAGTAGTAGTAGTAGTAGTAGTAGTAGTGCTGTGTAGTGAGTAGTAGTAGTAGTGCTGTGTAGTGAGTAGTAGTAGTGCTGTGTAGTGAGTAGTAGTAGTAGTAGTAGTAGTAGTAGTAGTAGTGCTGTGTAGTGAGTAGTAGTGCTGTGTAGTGAGTAGTAGTAGTAGTAGTGCTGTGTAGTGAGTAGTAGTGCTGTGTAGTGAGTAGTAGTAGTAGTAGTAGTGCTGTGTAGATGGTAGTAGTAGTGCTGTGTAGTGAGTAGTAGTAGTGCTGTGTAGTGAGTAGTAGTGCTGTGTAGTGAGTAGTAGTAGTAGTGCTGTGTAGTGAGTAGTAGTAGTAGTGCTGTGTAGTGAGTAGTAGTAGTAGTAGTAGTGCTGTGTAGTGAGTAGTAGTAGTAGTAGTGCTGTGTAGTGAGTAGTAGTAGTAGTGCTGTGTAGTGAGGAGTAGTAGTAGTAGTGCTGTGTAGTGAGTAGTAGTAGTGCTGTGTAGTGAGTAGTAGTAGTAGTAGTAGTAGTGCTGTGTAGTGAGTAGTAGTAGTAGTGCTGTGTAGTGAGGAGTAGTAGTAGTGTTGTGTAGTGAGTAGTAGTAGTAGTAGTAGTAGTGCTGTGTAGTGAGGAGTAGTAGTAGTCCTGTGTAGTGAGTAGTAGTAGTAGTGCTGTGTAGTGAGTAGTAGTAGTGCTGTGTAGTGAGTAGTAGTAGTAGTGCTGTGTAGTGAGTAGTAGTAGTAGTAGTGCTGTGATGTGAGGAGTAGTAGTAGTAGTGCTGTGTAGTGAGGAGTAGTAGTAGTCCTGTGTAGTGAGTAGTAGTAGTAGTAGTGCTGTGTAGTGAGTAGTAGTAGTAGTGCTGTGTAGTGAGGAGTAGTAGTAGTGCTGTGTAGTGAGTAGTAGTAGTAGTAGTGCTGTGTAGTGAGTAGTAGTGCTGTGTAGTGAGTAGTAGTAGTAGTAGTAGTAGTGCTGTGTAGTGAGTAGTAGTAGTAGTGCTGTGTAGTGAGGAGTAGTAGTAGTGCTGTGTAGTGAGTAGTAGTAGTAGTAGTGCTGTGTAGTGAGTAGTAGTAGTAGTGCTGTGTAGTGAGTAGTAGTAGTAGTGCTGTGTAGTGAGTAGTAGTAGTAGTAGTAGTGCTGTGTAGTGAGTAGTAGTAGTAGTGCTGTGTAGTGAGTAGTAGTGCTGTGTAGTGAGTAGTAGTAGTAGTAGTAGTGCTGTGTAGTGAGTAGTAGTAGTAGTGCTGTGTAGTGAGTAGTAGTAGTAGTGCTGTGTAGTGAGTAGTAGTGCTGTGTAGTGAGTAGTAGTAGTAGTGCTGTGTAGTGAGTAGTAGTAGTAGTAGTGCTGTGTAGTGAGTAGTAGTAGTAGTGCTGTGTAGTGAGTAGTAGTAGTAGTGCTGTGTAGTGAGTAGTAGTAGTAGTAGTGCTGTGTAGTGAGTAGTAGTGCTGTGTAGTGAGTAGTAGTAGTAGTGCTGTGTAGTGAGGAGGAGTAGTGCTGTGTAGTGAGTAGTAGTAGTAGTGCTGTGTAGTGAGTAGTAGTAGTAGTGCTGTGTAGTGAGTAGTAGTAGTGCTGTGTAGTGAGTAGTAGTAGTAGTAGTAGTAGTGCTGTGTAGTGAGTAGTAGTAGTAGTAGTAGTGCTGTGTAGCGAGTAGTAGTAGTAGTAGTGCTGTGTAGTGAGTAGTAGTAGTACTGTGTAGTAGTAGTAGTAGTAGTGCTGTGTAGTGAGTAGTAGTGCTGTGTAGTGAGTAGTAGTAGTCCTGTGTAGTGAGTAGTAGTAGTGCTGTGTAGTGAGTAGTAGTAGTAGTAGTAGTAGTGCTGTGTAGTGAGGAGTAGTAGTAGTAGTAGTGCTGTGTAGTGAGTAGTAGTAGTAGTAGTAGTGCTGTGTAGTGAGTAGTAGTAGTAGTGCTGTGTAGTGAGTAGTAGTAGTAGTGCTGTGTAGTGAGTAGTAGTAGTAGTAGTAGTGCTGTGTAGTGAGTAGTAGTAGTAGTAGTAGTAGTAGTGCTGTGTAGTGAGGAGTAGTGCTGTGTAGTGAGTAGTAGTGCTGTGTAGTGAGTAGTAGTAGTAGTGCTGTGTAGTGAGTAGTAGTAGTAGTAGTGCTGTGTAGCGAGTAGTAGTAGTAGTGCTGTGTAGTGAGTAGTAGTAGTAGTGCTGTGTAGTGAGTAGTAGTGCTGTGTAGTGAGTAGTAGTAGTAGTAGTGCTGTGTAGTGAGTAGTAGTAGTAGTAGTAGTAGTAGTAGTGCTGTGTAGTGTGTAGTGAGTAGTAGTAGTAGTGCTGTGTAGTGAGGAGTAGTAGTAGTGCTGTGTAGTGAGTAGTAGTGCTGTGTAGTGAGTAGTAGTAGTAGTGCTGTGTAGTGAGTAGTAGTAGTAGTAGTAGTAGTAGTGCTGTGTAGTGAGTAGTAGTGCTGTGTAGTGAGTAGTAGTAGTAGTGCTGTGTAGTGAGTAGTAGTAGTAGTAGTAGTAGTGCTGTGTAGTGAGTAGTAGTAGTAGTAGTGCTGTGTAGTGAGTAGTAGTAGTAGTGCTGTGTAGTGAGGAGGAGTAGTGCTGTGTAGTGAGTAGTAGTAGTAGTGCTGTGTAGTGAGTAGTAGTAGTGCTGTGTAGTGAGTAGTAGTAATAGTAGTGCTGTGTAGTGAGTAGTAGTAGTAGTAGTGCTGTGTAGCGAGTAGTAGTAGTAGTAGTGCTGTGTAGTGAGTAGTAGTAGTACTGTGTAGTAGTAGTAGTAGTAGTGCTGTGTAGTGAGTAGTAGTGCTGTGTAGTGAGTAGTAGTAGTCCTGTGTAGTGAGTAGTAGTAGTGCTGTGTAGTGAGTAGTAGTAGTGGTAGTAGTAGTCCTGTGTAGTGAGTAGTAGTAGTGCTGTGTAGTGAGTAGTAGTAGTAGTGCTGTGTAGTGAGGAGTAGTAGTAGTAGTAGTGCTGTGTAGTGAGTAGTAGTAGTAGTGCTGTGTAGTGAGTAGTAGTAGTGCTGTGTAGTGAGTAGTAGTAGTAGTAGTAGTAGTAGTAGTAGTGCTGTGTAGTGAGTAGTAGTAGTAGTAGTAGTGCTGTGTAGTGAGTAGTAGTAGTAGTGCTGTGTAGTGAGTAGTAGTAGTAGTAGTAGTAGTGCTGTGTAGTGAGTAGTAGTAGTAGTAGTGCTGTGTAGTGAGGAGTAGTAGTAGTAGTGCTGTGTAGTGAGGAGTAGTAGTGCTGTGTAGTGAGTAGTAGTAGTAGTGCTGTGTAGTGAGTAGTAGTAGTAGTAGTAGTAGTAGTGCTGTGTAGTAGTAGTAGTGCTGTGTAGTGAGTAGTAGTAGTAGTGCTGTGTAGTGAGTAGTAGTAGTAGTGCTGTGTAGTGAGTAGTAGTAGTAGTGCTGTGTAGTGAGGAGTAGTAGTAGTAGTGCTGTGTAGTGAGGAGTAGTAGTAGTAGTAGTGCTGTGTAGTGAGTAGTAGTAGTAGTAGTGCTGTGTAGTGAGGAGTAGTAGTAGTAGTAGTGCTGTGTAGTGAGTAGTAGTAGTAGTGCTGTGTAGTGAGTAGTAGTAGTAGTGCTGTGTAGTGAGTAGTAGTAGTAGTGCTGTGTAGTGAGGAGTAGTAGTAGTGCTGTGTAGTGAGTAGTAGTAGTAGTAGTAGTGCTGTGTAGTAGTAGTAGTAGTAGTAGTGCTGTGTAGTGAGTAGTAGTAGTAGTGCTGTGTAGTGAGTAGTAGTAGTAGTAGTAGTAGTAGTGCTGTGTAGTGAGTAGTAGTAGTGCTGTGTAGTGAGTAGTAGTAGTAGTGCTGTGTAGTGAGTAGTAGTAGTAGTAGTAGTAGTAGTAGTAGTGCTGTGTAGTGAGTAGTAGTAGTAGTGCTGTGTAGTGAGTAGTAGTAGTGCTGTGTAGTGAGTAGTAGTAGTAGTAGTGCTGTGTAGTGAGTAGTAGTAGTAGTAGTAGTAGTAGTAGTAGTAGTGCTGTGTAGTGAGTAGTAGTAGTAGTAGTTCTGTGTAGTGAGTAGTAGTAGTGCTGTGTAGTGAGTAGTAGTAGTAGTGCTGTGTAGTGAGTAGTAGTAGTAGTAGTGCTGTGTAGTGAGTAGTAGTAGTAGTAGTGCTGTGTAGTGAGTAGTAGTAGTAGTGCTGTGTAGTGAGGAGTAGTAGTAGTAGTGCTGTGTAGTAGTAGTGCTGTGTAGTAGTAGTAGTAGTAGTAGTGCTGTGTAGTGAGTAGTAGTAGTAGTAGTGCTGTGTAGTAGTAGTGCTGTGTAGTAGTAGTAGTAGTGCTGTGTAGTGAGGAGTAGTAGTAGTAGTGCTGTGTAGTGAGTAGTAGTAGTAGTGCTGTGTAGTGAGGAGTAGTAGTAGTAGTGCTGTGTAGTGAGTAGTAGTAGTGCTGTGTAGTGAGGAGTAGTAGTAGTAGTGCTGTGTAGTGAGGAGTAGTAGTAGTAGTGCTGTGTAGTGAGTAGTAGTGCTGTGTAGTGAGTAGTAGTAGTAGTGCTGTGTAGTGAGTAGTAGTAGTAGTAGTAGTAGTAGTAGTAGTGCTGTGTAGTGAGTAGTAGTAGTAGTGCTGTGTAGTGAGTAGTAGTAGTGCTGTGTAGTGAGTAGTAGTAGTAGTAGTAGTAGTAGTAGTAGTAGTGCTGTGTAGTGAGTAGTAGTGCTGTGTAGTGAGTAGTAGTAGTAGTAGTGCTGTGTAGTGAGTAGTAGTGCTGTGTAGTGAGTAGTAGTAGTAGTAGTAGTGCTGTGTAGTGGGTAGTAGTAGTGCTGTGTAGTGAGTAGTAGTAGTGCTGTGTAGTGAGTAGTAGTGCTGTGTAGTGAGTAGTAGTAGTAGTGCTGTGTAGTGAGTAGTAGTAGTAGTGCTGTGTAGTGAGTAGTAGTAGTAGTAGTAGTGCTGTGTAGTGAGTAGTAGTAGTAGTAGTGCTGTGTAGTGAGTAGTAGTAGTAGTGCTGTGTAGTGAGGAGTAGTAGTAGTAGTGCTGTGTAGTGAGTAGTAGTAGTGCTGTGTAGTGAGTAGTAGTAGTAGTAGTAGTAGTGCTGTGTAGTGAGTAGTAGTAGTAGTGCTGTGTAGTGAGGAGTAGTAGTAGTGTTGTGTAGTGAGTAGTAGTAGTAGTAGTGCTGTGTAGTGAGGAGTAGTAGTAGTCCTGTGTAGTGAGTAGTAGTAGTAGTGCTGTGTAGTGAGTAGTAGTAGTGCTGTGTAGTGAGTAGTAGTAGTAGTGCTGTGTAGTGAGTAGTAGTAGTAGTAGTGCTGTGATGTGAGGAGTAGTAGTAGTAGTGCTGTGTAGTGAGGAGTAGTAGTAGTCCTGTGTAGTGAGTAGTAGTAGTAGTAGTGCTGTGTAGTGAGGAGTAGTAGTAGTCCTGTGTAGTGAGTAGTAGTAGTAGTAGTGCTGTGTAGTGAGTAGTAGTAGTAGTGCTGTGTAGTGAGGAGTAGTAGTAGTGCTGTGTAGTGAGTAGTAGTAGTAGTAGTGCTGTGTAGTGAGTAGTAGTGCTGTGTAGTGAGTAGTAGTAGTAGTAGTAGTGCTGTGTAGTGAGTAGTAGTAGTAGTGCTGTGTAGTGAGGAGTAGTAGTAGTGCTGTGTAGTGAGTAGTAGTAGTAGTAGTGCTGTGTAGTGAGTAGTAGTAGTAGTGCTGTGTAGTGAGTAGTAGTGCTGTGTAGTGAGTAGTAGTAGTAGTGCTGTGTAGTGAGTAGTAGTAGTAGTAGTAGTGCTGTGTAGTGAGTAGTAGTAGTAGTGCTGTGTAGTGAGTAGTAGTGCTGTGTAGTGAGTAGTAGTAGTAGTAGTAGTGCTGTGTAGTGAGTAGTAGTAGTAGTGCTGTGTAGTGAGTAGTAGTAGTAGTGCTGTGTAGTGAGTAGTAGTGCTGTGTAGTGAGTAGTAGTAGTAGTGCTGTGTAGTGAGTAGTAGTAGTAGTAGTAGTAGTGCTGTGTAGTGAGTAGTAGTAGTAGTAGTGCTGTGTAGTGTGTAGTAGTAGTAGTGCTGTGTAGTGAGTAGTAGTAGTAGTAGTGCTGTGTAGTGAGTAGTAGTAGTAGTGCTGTGTAGTGAGTAGTAGTAGTAGTGCTGTGTAGTGAGTAGTAGTAGTAGTAGTGCTGTGTAGTGAGTAGTAGTGCTGTGTAGTGAGTAGTAGTAGTAGTGCTGTGTAGTGAGGAGGAGTAGTGCTGTGTAGTGAGTAGTAGTAGTAGTGCTGTGTAGTGAGTAGTAGTAGTAGTGCTGTGTAGTGAGTAGTAGTAGTGCTGTGTAGTGAGTAGTAGTAGTAGTAGTAGTGCTGTGTAGTGAGTAGTAGTAGTAGTAGTAGTGCTGTGTAGCGAGTAGTAGTAGTAGTAGTGCTGTGTAGTGAGTAGTAGTAGTACTGTGTAGTAGTAGTAGTAGTAGTAGTGCTGTGTAGTGAGTAGTAGTGCTGTGTAGTGAGTAGTAGTAGTCCTGTGTAGTGAGTAGTAGTAGTGCTGTGTAGTGAGTAGTAGTAGTAGTAGTAGTAGTGCTGTGTAGTGAGTAGTAGTAGTAGTGCTGTGTAGTGAGGAGTAGTAGTAGTAGTGCTGTGATGTGAGGAGTAGTAGTAGTAGTGCTGTGTAGTGAGTAGTAGTAGTAGTAGTAGTGCTGTGTAGTGAGTAGTAGTAGTAGTAGTAGTGCTGTGTAGTGAGTAGTAGTGCTGTGTAGTGAGTAGTAGTAGTAGTGCTGTGTAGTGAGGAGGAGTAGTGCTGTGTAGTGAGTAGTAGTAGTAGTGCTGTGTAGTGAGTAGTAGTAGTGCTGTGTAGTGAGTAGTAGTAATAGTAGTGCTGTGTAGTGAGTAGTAGTAGTAGTAGTAGTGCTGTGTAGTGAGTAGTAGTAGTAGTGCTGTGTAGCGAGTAGTAGTAGTAGTAGTGCTGTGTAGTGAGTAGTAGTAGTACTGTGTAGTAGTAGTAGTAGTAGTGCTGTGTAGTGAGTAGTAGTGCTGTGTAGTGAGTAGTAGTAGTCCTGTGTAGTGAGTAGTAGTAGTGCTGTGTAGTGAGTAGTAGTAGTGGTAGTAGTAGTCCTGTGTAGTGAGTAGTAGTAGTGCTGTGTAGTGAGTAGTAGTAGTAGTGCTGTGTAGTGAGGAGTAGTAGTAGTAGTGCTGTGATGTGAGGAGTAGTAGTAGTAGTGCTGTGTAGTGAGTAGTAGTAGTAGTAGTAGTAGTAGTAGTAGTGCTGTGTAGTGAGTAGTAGTAGTAGTAGTAGTGCTGTGTAGTGAGTAGTAGTAGTAGTGCTGTGTAGTGAGTAGTAGTAGTAGTAGTAGTAGTGCTGTGTAGTGAGTAGTAGTAGTAGTAGTGCTGTGTAGTGAGGAGTAGTAGTAGTAGTGCTGTGTAGTGAGGAGTAGTAGTGCTGTGTAGTGAGTAGTAGTAGTAGTGCTGTGTAGTGAGTAGTAGTAGTAGTAGTAGTAGTAGTGCTGTGTAGTAGTAGTAGTGCTGTGTAGTGAGTAGTAGTAGTAGTGCTGTGTAGTGAGTAGTAGTAGTAGTGCTGTGTAGTGAGTAGTAGTAGTAGTGCTGTGTAGTGAGGAGTAGTAGTAGTAGTGCTGTGTAGTGAGGAGTAGTAGTAGTAGTAGTGCTGTGTAGTGAGTAGTAGTAGTAGTGCTGTGTAGTGAGTAGTAGTAGTGCTGTGTAGTGAGTAGTAGTAGTAGTAGTGCTGTGTAGTGAGTAGAAGTAGTAGTAGTGCTGTGTAGTGAGGAGTAGTAGTAGTAGTAGTGCTGTGTAGTGAGTAGTAGTAGTAGTAGTGCTGTGTAGTGAGTAGTAGTAGTAGTGCTGTGTAGTGAGTAGTAGTAGTAGTAGTGCTGTGTAGTGAGGAGTAGTAGTAGTGCTGTGTAGTGAGTAGTAGTAGTAGTGCTGTGTAGTGAGTAGTAGTAGTAGTAGTGCTGTGTAGTGAGTAGTAGTAGTAGTGCTGTGTAGTGTGTAGTAGTAGTAGTGCTGTGTAGTGAGTAGTAGTAGTAGTGCTGTGTAGTGTGTAGTAGTAGTACTGTGTAGTGAGTAGTAGTAGTAGTAGTGCTGTGTAGTGAGTAGTAGTAGTAGTGCTGTGTAGTGAGTAGTAGTAGTAGTGCTGTGTAGTGAGTAGTAGTAGTGCTATGTAGTGAGTAGTAGTGCTGTGTAGTGAGTAGTAGTAGTGCTGTGTAGCGAGTAGTAGTGCTGTGTAGTGAGTAGTAGTAGTAGTAGTGCTGTGTAGTGAGGAGTAGTAGTAGTAGTAGTGCTGTGTAGTGAGGAGTAGTAGTAGTGCTGTGTAGTGAGTAGTAGTAGTAGTAGTGCTGTGTAGTGAGTAGTAGTAGTAGTGCTGTGTAGTGAGTAGTAGTGCTGTGTAGTGAGTAGTAGTAGTAGTAGTGCTGTGTAGTGAGGAGTAGTAGTAGTAGTAGTGCTGTGTAGTGAGGAGTAGTAGTAGTGTTGTGTAGTGAGTAGTAGTAGTAGTAGTGCTGTGTAGTGAGGAGTAGTAGTGCTGTGTAGTGAGTAGTAGTAGTAGTGCTGTGTAGTGAGTAGTAGTAGTAGTAGTGCTGTGTAGTGAGTAGTAGTAGTAGTAGTAGTGCTGTGTAGTGAGTAGTAGTAGTGCTGTGTAGTGAGTAGTAGTAGTAGTAGTAGTAGTAGTGCTGTGTAGTGAGTAGTAGTAGTAGTAGTAGTGCTGTGTAGTGAGTAGTAGTAGTAGTAGTAGTGCTGTGTAGTGAGTAGTAGTAGTAGTGCTGTGTAGTGAGTAGTAGTAGTAGTGCTGTGTAGTGAGTAGTAGTAGTAGTGCTGTGTAGTGAGTAGTAGTAGTAGTGCTGTGTAGTGAGTAGTAGTAGTAGTGCTGTGTAGTGTAGTAGTAGTAGTAGTAGTGCTGTGTAGTGAGTAGTAGTAGTGCTGTGTAGTGAGGAGTAGTAGTGCTGTGTAGTGAGTAGAAGTATAGTAGTAGTGCTGTGTAGTGAGTAGTAGTAGTAGTGCTGTGTAGTGAGTAGTAGTAGTAGTAGTGCTGTGTAGTGAGTAGTAGTAGTAGTAGTGCTGTGTAGTGAGTAGTAGTAGTAGTAGTAGTGCTGTGTAGTGAGGAGTAGTAGTGCTGTGTAGTGAGTAGTAGTAGTGCTGTGTAGTGAGAGTAGTAGTGCTGTGTAGTGAGTAGTAGAAGTGCTGTGTAGTGAGGAGTAGTAGTGCTGTGTAGTGAGTAGTAGTAGTAGTAGTAGTGCTGTGTAGTGAGTAGTAG